>NC_080087.1:128404567-128707597 GCF_950005125.1 Chionomys nivalis | reverse complement strand
TGATTAAAGTCTGGCATCTGAAACGGAGATAATTTCTTTCTGAAATGGATATACTTAAGGATTGGGAGTCACATGATGCTTATGGTTTCCAGGCGATAAGGTTGTTTTTTCTCTGGAATAATTTATTCACCATTTTAATAAATATTAACTGAATGTACTCTGTAGTAATTACTTACAGCACAATAGCAAAGCCGAGCCTGGAGGTTATGGTCTATAGCAAGACAGATTCTAATCAGATGTAATATTATAATCATTTCCACGCCACACAGAAGCACAGCATTATGGGTGAAAACAGCAGGCGTCCTGACCTCAGTTAAGACTAGTAGAGTTTTGGAAGACATACCCAAAACATAGACATAAGAGTGATGCAATATTATCTCATCATTTTTAGCATAAGACATTTTGCTATCTAACTACACTTTTCTTTGTTTCCAGACGTGTTCTAAAATAGGTTAAATAACAAGTGCTTAATTACAAGGCAGCAAAAAGAAGAAGCGAGTGACCCAGGAACTCTCTAGTCCTTTAACTTACAGTTGAATTAAATGTATTTTGTTTTCTCTTTACCAAGTATTGACATAGCTGAATTTCAAAATATCAAAATTTTGCTCTTAAAAAAAGTCATAATGATTACTAAGGTGAGGCCTGTTGCCTTGTTCCTTAGAGGTTGTGATGTTTTCATCTGCTAGCTAAAAACAAAGCCAGAAAGAAGACTCAGCATTTATATTAGCAGAATGGAGTCCAGTTCTCCATTGAGAATGGAGTCCAAAGCTGTCCAGAGACAGAGGTCATTGAACACTTAGAAAAGCTTCTGTGATGGACTGTGTAACTTGTCCTGTTGAGGAAAGTTCCATTGCCACTCAACTGGACTGTACCAGTTCTGCAAACACTGTGTTCATTTTCATCTCTGTCACTGAAATATTGTTCATGAGTTCATTTTTCCATTTTTAAAACATGGGACACATGAAAGATACTATATAAAGTCACATTCATTTTTATAATCTCTGATGGCATCTTCATCCTGTAACTGCTATTCTGGGACTCTGTAGCCATAACACAAAGAACAGCAATCAACATCAGAATGCAAGATGAGATTAGAATTGCTGAGTTTAATCACCCAATCAAACACTGCAGCTTCGGATCAGCACATGCTTTTCTTATGGTTGTCCATTTGCAGAAATTACAAATAACCTTTTAATGACACATGCAATCATTGTAGTTTAACTTCCTTTCATTTTTTTCAATCTGAAGTTTAGTCAGACTCCAAAATAGTAAGTATTTTTGAGTTGAAACACATCATTCTATACAAACTTAAAAAAGAAGAATCATTTAAAGTTTTGCAGAAGAAAAAAATTTAATGTGTTAATAAAAAAATCCAGTATTTGTGAGCCGTGGCACAGTTATACTAGGTATGTAAGTAATGGCTATGATTTATGGGATGTCTTTATCCAATTTGTCCCCTCAAGGTTCAGGATCTAAGCAGAAGAGAAGAAAAAATTGTAAGAACCAGAGATGGTGCATGATTCCAAGGAAACAGCAAAACAAATGAACTCACAGAGACTGACAGCGAAGAAGGTCTGCACAAGTTCAAGTAGGGCAAAATCCTAGTAGGTGAAGGGGAAGTGGACACAAAGTCTCCCCTAACCAAGAAGTTATTTGCAACTGACAGCTTCTGGGAATGGAAAAGTCAGTTTTCTCCAACGCGAATGTCACTGGGCAACCAACCACACCCTTGGGCAGGCCCCATGCGCAGCAGTCGTTAACCAACAGAAAATGAACTCCATAGTTTTTGTTTTTAGTGTGTGTGTGTGTTTGTTTGTTTGTTTGTTTGTTGTGTGTGTGTGCATGCATTTGTGTGTGTGTGTGTGTGTGAGCTTCTTTGCTTTGGTATTTATTGTCTTTTTGATTTTTTTTTTAGTTTTTTTGTTTTGATTTTTAGGGTTTTGTTGTTGTTGAGATTGTTGTTATTTGATTTTTTGTTTTTTGAGTAGGGGGAGGAACATGAAGTTAAATGTCTAGGGAGGTATGAAGGATATGGGGGGGAGCTGGGAGACTGAAAGTAATGTGACCAAAATATAGTGTATGAAAAAGGTATTAATAAAAATGTATTTTAAAAGATACACTCAGAATACATAGAAAATGAAAATGAATTGGGAGAGCTAATGATGATTCATACCATTATATAAAAAATATTTAGACCTTAATAATTTAATACCACTATCATTTCTTTTCTTTTTGTTATCCAGATGTTTAACCTCCCTGTTAATTCTGTGTGTGTTTCCCAGTGAGGAAACCAGGACTAAGAACTTTGCACAGAGCCATGAATAGTGTGACAGTGGGTCAGGGGCTGAGAATCAGCCTCCTCCTCTCTGCTATGGGATTTCTCTAAACAGCTCACTGTCTTCCTGAATTAGAGAAGGTCACAGCTTTTCAGACAAAACACCAGAGCCACAGACCACTTGATGACCTTCTGAAGGTCAAAACTAATTTTTCTACAATGGGTTACAAACATTAAAATCAGTCTTTTGATCTCCTAATACTGCTATCTAATGTAATTTTTCCTCCAGCTCATTCATTAATTTATTCAATGAATATTTATTAAGGGGCATTATGTATCAAATACAGCACTTGACCTTAGTTGGATTTTACAGTTATATTTTGAAATTGTTACAGACTGCTAGACATGTGGTTCACACCTGTAATTCAAGCACTTGGAAGGATGGTGCAACAGGACTATGTGAATTTGAGGCCAGCCTAGGATTCATGTCGATTTTAGCAAATCCTGAACTACAAAATGAGTTTCTGTGAGTATATCCTGCAGAGTTGCATCATTCTTTATAATTTTCATTCCACATTAGGAAAATTAACATTCCAACTACTGATATTTTGAAATCATAGTAACTCATAGTGTTGTTCAGAAATAAATGGACTTCACTGTTGTAAGGAGGCTACTTGTTCATTTCCTGGTGACCCAGACTCCCGAAATAATCACACAGAAACTATATTATTTAAATCACTGCTTGGACCATTAGCTCTAGCTTCTTATTTGCTAACTCTTACATCTTCATTTAACCTATTTCCATTAATCTATGCATCACCATGAGGTCATGGCCTACCAGCAAAGTTTCACCATCTGTCTTCTAGCAGTTCCATGGCTTCTCTCTGACTCTGCCTTCTCCCTCCCAGCATTCAGTTTAGTTTTCCCCACCTACCTCAATTCTACCCTATCAGACCAAGCCAGTTTTCTTTATTCATTAATGGTAATCACAGCATACAGAGCGGAATCCCACATCACTTCCTTCTTTCAATTTGCCATAGAATGACTTTTTTAGTTCTTGGAATTTCCTACTTCTTGCTGAGGCTCTGATTAGACACTAGAAATTTTCTGCTTTATGTTGAGGGTGTAGATTGGACACTGGAGGAGAAGCATGAAGGGTTTATTTATTTGTTCTGGACCAAAACAAACAAGAAGGTGATGGTGTGGAAATGCTGATAACTTTGAAAATGTTAACAAAATGCTTCAACATTTTCCCCAACATTCCCCTCTCTCCAAGAAAACAAATTTAACGTTGCATGGAGTATTGTGGCTCTACCAAATGCTGCATACTGAAGGCATTCTGAGAACTTGTCAGTGATGACTCCTATCACAGACTATTCAGGAACCTTCAAGAAGAGTATGCTGGAACCACTCCAGGCTCTTGAACTTGTCAATCAATTTATCACTGTGAGCCTCTTTTTGTTGCTGCATTTATAACCCAGCTATAAGCAGTTGTTTTCTGCTGTATGTTATGTGTCTATGTATTTCTTTCCAAGACTAAAGCAATATGGGAACTATGATTTTGCTTATCCATCTCTGTTATTTCTTAACATTAATATGATTGATGCCTGCTATATGACAATAACCTAATAAATAAAATGAATTAAATTGATTTCATCTTTCTTCAAAAATTTCCCCTGATGTATTAATAACAAGATAAACAATGATCTTGTTCAGATACTTTTCACATAGTGTCAGTAGATGCTAGTAAAGCATTTTGAAGTTAATATTACTTGTATACTTCTTATCCAAATATTACCAATATCAACTGCTGCTCTTGCCTCCTCATCCTTTTCTTCTTCCTTTTCCCCCATTCTCCTTTTCTTCCTTCTTCTCCACTTTATTGCCTAACCCCCCTCTCTCAAAACACCTCTGGAAATAATTGTGCAATGCTGAACTTACTTTGTTTTCTGAGAACTTGACATCTGAAAGAGTACTACTCTGCTAAGGATATTACATATTATCCTGACAAAATAGCAAAGATAGATCAATGAAGTGGTACCCTGTGGTTCCTCTTAGTCACAGATCTGGAATCTGCTCAAATTACAGGAATGGTCTCTAAGTTGAATATTATTCTAACTTATGATTAGCCTTGTCTCTTCTTGCTACAGTGGCACCTGCTGGATATACATTTGCATACAGCTTTGGAGTTTCCATTATCTGTTCGTGAACAAGGCACATCCCCCCCACCCCCGTATGCCAAGCATAGAAGTTACAGACTACACTTGTGTGCCCATGACTCCCTGTTCACTCCAGCAGCCCCTTTGCCTCTGGAATCTTTTTTGATCTCTTATAAAATTAAGGATCTGTTGAAATGTCATTTTTCACTGCCACTGCATCTCTTAAGGACTTAAACTATTTCTGTGTTACCTCTGGCTCATCTTGAATATGAGCATACCACACACACACACACACACACACACACAATTTTATAACATTGTTTCCTTTCCTCATGACTCAAGCCCTCTTAATGCATTAGATCCCAAGGATCCCAGGGACAGGCAGGGGAACAACTAGTTTTGCTCACAATCATACTTAATTAGCATAGGTTGGCCCTGAAGTCATTCAGTGCTTCCCTGATGGTTTTTATTTATTTATTAAAAAGTTCCACCTCCTCCTCTCCTCCCATTTCCCTCCGACTCCCCCCATTTCCCCTCCCCCTCCCTCTCCAGTCCTAAGAGAAGTCAGGGTGCTCTGCCCTGTGGGAAGTCCAAGGCCCTCCCTGTTCCATCCAGGCCTAGGAAGGTGAGCATCCAAATAGACTAGGTTCCCAAAAAGTCAGTACATGCAGTAGAATCAAAACCCAGTGCCATTATCATTAGCTTCTCAGGCAGCCCTCATTATCAGCCAGATTCAGAGAGTCCGGTTTGATCACATGCTCATTCAGTTCCAGTTCAGCTGGCCTTGGTGAGCTCCCATTAGATCAGTCACACCGCCTCCATGGGTGGACGCATGCCACACGGTCCTGACTTCCTTGTTCACATTTTCCCTCCTTCTGCTCTTCATCTGGACCTTGGGAGCTCACTCGGTCCAGTGCTCCAATGTGGGTCTCTGTCTCTATCTCCATCCATCGCCAGATGAAGGTTCTATGGTGATATGCAAGATATTCATCAGTGTAGCTATAGGATAGGGCAAGTTCAGGCACCCTCTCCTCTGCTGCCCAAGGACCTAGCTGGGGACATCTCCTCGGCTCTAGGGGAACCCCTCTAGAGCCAAGTCTCTTGCCAACCCTAAAATGCCTCTTACTTTCTGATTGAAGTTATGTGCCCAGAATTCAGAAATGGTAGCTTCATTGGCCTGTGTTGTCACCATCTACTCTGAGAAATAATTCAGTTTCCACATTTCTTTGAGAAATACAGTTAGCATTCAACCATCTGATTATCGTATAATAGCATATATTCTCACAGCAATGTATTTTTCTTCTGCGTTTGTACATGGGAAGTACATCATTGGTTGATCTGTAGCTCTGTTTGGTTACTACTAAACTACTACTTTAGTAACACATCGTCTGTTTTGTCATTTTCTTGTAAAACTCCTTAATTATTATTTTTGTCCATCGCTCCATTTCTATCTCATTTTAAATTTTTTTCTTGAAATTAATATGGTTCCTAGAACTAGTTCATCAGAGGCATGGAGATCAGAGAGAAATTCTGTCTAAATTTGTTTCAGCCATTATTTACCCAGTTGCTTCCAGGAAATCATGTTTTATTTGTCTTAAATACATGATGATAGCATATTAAAGTAATGAATTATATCCCACTGACGTTCATTCATATTCTACTTTGCAAGCTTATGAAACCGTTTTAAACATATGCATGAATTTAAAAGTCACAATATGTTGTAATATGGACGGCAGGGCTGCGTCCCCAGCACCCAGCCGCCCGCATGGCTAGCTTATGCCCCGAAATAATTACATGGAAACTGTATTCTTTTAATCACTGCCTGGCCCATTAGCTCTAGGCTCTTACTGGATAGCTCTTACATATTGATCTAACCCATTTCTAATGTTCTGTGTAGCACCATGATCTGGTGGCTTACCAGGGAGATCTTAACCTGTGTCTGTGTCTGGTGGGCGAATCATGGCGACTCCTGACTCGGCTTCTTTCTCCTAGCATTCTCTCTGTTTACTCCGCCTACCTAATTTTCTGTCCTATTAAAGGGGCCAAGGCAGTTTCTTTATTACTTAACCAATGAAACAACAGATAGAAAGATGACCCACCTCCATCATTTCCCCTTTTTCTGTTTAAACAAAAAATGGCTTTCACTTTAACATAGTAAGATTACATATAACAAAATAGTTATCAAGCAAGAATTACAGTTACAATATTTATATCTATTTTATCCTTTATCATAACTAAGGAAAACTATAACTATAACTAACCATTCTTCAACTCCATCAAAGACTCCAGAAGGATATGATATTACCTAAGCAAACAAGAGATCCAAAACTCTAGAAATGAAAGAGACATCTCGCTGCCTGGACAGTCACTCAAAGTTCTTTTGTACTGTTGGGGCATCCATCTTCAGCCTTCAGGCCCATAGTATCCAGCAGACATTTTCATCAAGCAGGAAATTCCAAAGACAGTTCAGTCACTTTTTGCTGTGTCCTGCAGAATGTCTTGCAGACTCTTTTATGAGTCAGGAACCCCGAAAGACCATCTCACCTTTAGGCAAGTTCAGCAGTCCTCTCTCTGTGGGTTCTCTGTGTCCAGTTTATGCAACAGTCCAGGCAAGAGCAGTTTCTTGCCCAAATGGCTATCAAACTCCATAAGGAGCCGCTTTGATGCCCATCATCCTCTTGAAGTAGATTGGTGCTGCCAGGAGCAGACATGTCTCATTGTCATGAAAAGCCCTAAGTTATTAAAATGTTTTAAATGCCATATTCTGCAGTCTTTGAAAGATATGAAGAATGTCTATCTAACTGAAATATATATCTCTATATATCTAGAAAATCTAACATGACTACAAGCTTGACTATTGATGATTATCCATTAACCTATATTTCTTAATTATACATTATATTTTTAAATGAACTACACAATCACAATACCTTAATCAAGATCAGAAATACATATACACATAACAAAATTGACCTTATAATCCATACCAATGCAAATTATTTATATCTATATCATATCCCCCTTTAAATGTAAAAGAACATTTATAAACCATATTTGGGAACATGGGCGCAGTTTTTCTCTCCAAACTGCTTCCTGCTGAATGGGGGCGTCGTTAACTAGGTCTTTCATGGTGTAACCTGTGTGTCAGGGTCATCTCGGTTGGCAGTTGAGTGAAGTAATTTTCTGAAGGTGTTCACAGCAACCTTTCTGGAGGGCGTGGTCTATCATACCATATTGGGATAGATGCAATCCACAGAGTCTCATCCTCTGTGAAAACAAAAGAAGACCCTCTCCAAAGCATCATATCCTTAGACCCATATTCTGAAATCATAATACCCTTATATCCATTCTGGTTTAGCTTGGCAGCCCATATAATGAAATGTCTCTCTGCACTTAGCTCCTTTACAGTCAAAAATTTTAAAGAAAACACAATAATACAAAGAATCCAGACTCTCTGTGAATTTTCCATTTTTACGTGGCTTATTTTTCTTTATTTCTTTTAATCTATAACTATCTGTACTCTGTCTCTTTAAAGACTTTACCCTTTTTCTAAGACATTAACTTTATTCTTTATATATATATTTTTCTCTCTCTCAAGCCTACGTACATTCATCCAACAGTGTCTGAATCAGTTCTATTGTGAATCTAATTTTTTTACTATCCAGGAGCACTTTGTTTTGTGCTTTTAAATCGCTAAGCACTTAAGAATCTAAGCTGTGACATTCCTAGGTCAAAAACAGGTACTGCCTGCTTGCCCCGCCCATTCCAACATGGCGGAGCCGCTCGTGCCTCTGATCCTTGCACATTGCACCAGTAGCGTGGTGGAGCTGCTTGTGCCTCTGAGCCGCAGCACAAAATGACTTCCTTTTAGGCACACAGTGAGTCTAGTTGCCATCAAACAAATCGTAGCACTTTACTCCAAATGATCCATTCAAAAGCTCTGTCTCCAGCAGGAGCCAAACAGAGATCGCAATGGCAGCACAGCCCAGAAAGCCGGCATTTTAAAACAGCCAGTTTTTTCCTGTTGCTGAGTCAGGACAATTTCTTTTCGGCACGCAACCCACAAACAGCAAAATACTGTCTTGAATTCTCTCTGTGTCCTTTTTAAGCCTTCTCAGGTTTTACGTGGAGTTCACTAGCACGTTGGGTGCCACTCTGTTGTAATATGGACGGCAGGGCTGCGTCCCCAGCACCCAGCCGCCCGCATGGCTAGCTTATGCCCCGAAATAATTACATGGAAACTGTATTCTTTTAATCACTGCCTGGCCCATTAGTTCCAGCCTCTTATTGGCTAGCTCTTACATATTGATCTAACCCATTTCTAATATTCTGTGTAGTACCACGAGCTGGCTTACCAGGGAGGATCTTAACCTGCGTCTGTCTGGAGTGGGAGAATCATGGCGACTCCTCACTCGGCTTCTTTCTCCCAGCATTCTCTCTGTTTATTCCGCCTACCTAATTTTCTGTCCTATTAAAGGGGCCAAGGCAGTTTCTTTATTACTTAACCAATGAAACAACAGATAGAAAGATGACCCACCTCCATCAACAATATAATAGCTTTGTGAATTAACGATCCTTTTTTGTTATATTCTATAAATAACAAGACAAAGATAAAATAACTCTATCATAAAGTAGACTCTATTACATATATTTTAAATGAGTAGTTGATGTTTCTAATTTATAAAATGTTCAATTGGTTTCTTTTATAAAGTAACCCTTTATGAAATGCTAAATTTTATTTTTTTCTAGTTTTATATGTACGTATGTGTGTGTGCATGTGTGCATGCATCTGTGTGTGTGTGTGTGTGTGTGTGTGTGTAAGTATATGCATGTGATTTCAGATGTCCACAAAGGCCAGATAATAACATTGGATCTCCTGCAGCTGGAGTTACAGGTAGTTTTCAACTGCTCAATGTGTAAGCTGAAAACCAAACACAGGTCCTCTGCAAAGGCAGTAAATGCTCTTAACTACTGAGTCAACTCTCCAGCCTCTCCTTATTTACTGAAACAGTCTTTTTCTCTGAATTAGAAGCTTACCCTTGTTGTAATGAGAGCAGCGGGCTGGGCTGTGTCCTGCCACCCAGCTAGCTTTACCCGAAATAATTACACGGAAACTGTATTCTTTTAAACACTCCCCGGCCCATTAGTTCCAGCTTCTTATTGGCTAGCTCTTACATATTGATCTAACCCATTTCTAATATTCTGTGTAGCACCACGAGCTGGCTTAGCAGGAAAGATCTTAACCTGCGTCTGTCTGGAGTGGGAGAATCATGGGGACTGACTGCCTTGGCTTCTTTCTCCCAGCATTCTGTTCTGTCTACTCTGCCTACCTAATTTTCTGTCCTATCAGGGCCAAGCAGTTTCTTTATTAATTAACCAATGAAAGCAACAGATAGATACAAGACCCACCTCTATCATACCGTTTTGGCTAGACTCCCCAGTCAGTGCTGGAGTTACAGCTGTGTACTAGATGCCTGGCTTTGTGCCATGAATGTTGTGCTTAGGTTCGCATACTTGTACAGCAAGCACTTCCCACTGAGCCGTCTCTCCAGCCCCAAGCTTCAATGTTCTTCTTGAAACATGCTTTAAGGAAGTTGATTTCTAAATTTTAAAAAAAGATAAAGGACAGTAAAATGACTTGAATGTTTAACTTTTTGTTACATATTTTGAGATTATAATTACATCATTTCCCTTTAGTTCCTTCCCTCTGAGCCCTCTTGCTCTCTATCAAATCCATGTCCTCATTTTTCATTAACTGTTCTTACATGAATGCATTTATAGGCATATAAATATATATTCCTAAATAACCTGCTTAGTCTGTACAATAGTCTGTCTGATGTTACTTGTATGTATGTTTTCAGAGATGACTATTTGGTATGGTATAGCCAGTTGATGTATTCTTCCCTGGGGGTGACTAATCCCCCGCCATTAGCATTCCCTAGTTGCCGGGAGTTGAGGTCCTTTCTGATCTACTTTGACTTATCTATTGTAGTTCTTGTTTAGCTCATGTGTGGCCAGTCACACTGGAGAGACTTTATGTTTGTAGTTTCTGACATTACTAAGAGATACAATCTCACAGCTGCTAAAACCTAGTAATTAGAATTACTAGAAGTAGACTAGATCATAGAAGCAGTTTAGATCCCAGGTCAGTCGTGGATCTTTTCTTCCAGCAGATACACAACAAACATCATTCTGAATGATAAACCTATATTTTGTGTCCTTCTTCAAGGAGGAAAGGAGACAAAAAGGATTAGTTGAACACTGTTTCATAAAATAATGTTCAATATCAGGGCTGCCACCTATTTTATAATTAATTTATTTCTTCCATTTCTTAAAATGCTTGTTGTTACTGAATAGGGTATTCCAAATGTCTTTATTTTCTGGTATTTGAAATTCAAAGTTTAGAAATAGCTGTTTTAAGAACCATAGGAAAAGTGAGAAGACTGCCACAGATTCATATATAAATATTACAAGCTCGGTTCACAATTGTTTACAGATAAGGCCATTATGCCCTTATCGTCACAGGCAAAACCTTAGCAACATGAAGGTAATCTCCAGAAAACTTCTAAAATGAATGCATCCTAGCCCAGTGCATTTGCATTTGAATGGTTTTATTTCCCTTATGATCTCAAAAAGTGTTACATTAAATATTAATGCAACATTTTGCTCCTATTATTGTTCAATTTTGCTTCTGTAAAACCATAATGACTAGCCAAGATGTAGGAAAGACATGGTGTTTAATGATAGAATATAACCAATCTCAAGTTATCGTTTCAGCTCCAAAACAGTTTAGTCTATAATGCTGGCAACTTGAGAGAATGACAGCGTTCACATGAAGTTATCAGCAATTCAGTTTTTGCTTACCATGGCATGCTTCTTTTCTATTCTTCCTTTCCACAACACAGTGGTAGAAAAGGGTAGTAACTGTAATACAAAATAGAAAATATCAAAATAGTAGCACTTCCTGCTTCTTTCTGTTGCAAATGCAGAAACCATAATAGAAACAAACTTTCCAGTGACTATTTGGTTCCCTGAAAGAATTAATTATGTAAATCACTTTAATAAAAAGCTTAAAGTATAAAAGTTTCATTCAAGGTTGATTACAAAAATATGACAGCTAGAGACTTGAGAAATTGAACTTTCACACAGCAGATACATTGTCATATTATATATCTATTGAACTTGATATTGGATAAAATAAGAGCAAATCATGCCACCAACCCTAGGTAGATAAAGAGCTACACTGATGTCTTGTCCCATGTAACATAATAATAATAATAATAATAAAGTAGTAATAATAATAATAATAGCTGTTTAAGTTGTTTGTCACTCTTGCCTTTTACTCCTCACTAGACACAACAGGGTTTAGATTTCAATTAGTAGTCATAAGCTTGTTGTGATGGTGACTCATAAAAACTGATACTACTCTCTACCTGTTGTACAGTTCTATCATCAAAATGACACGTGGATACAAAGTGACAGCATAGCCTTGCCTGAGTCACAGTCAAGGGGATAGTGGATTTTCAACTAATAAAGATGGACCATCAGTCGCATCTGTTTGCAATCATACTCTTTATCCAGAGAAGAAATAGTACAAGGTTGACAGATCTCTCCTTTTCTTAAATGCCTATTTATTTTCTACCATTTGCAACCATTGTCTTCCTTACTCCCAAGTCAATGAAGCACAAAATTCAGCCCATATCTCTAAGAAGTTTTCATCCAGAGGATAAGAAATCTCTATGTAACAATAATTTGAGCATGCTAGACTAAATTATTTATTTGGGTTACTCTCTGAATATTGTAAACAGGAGAGTGTCTGTTCATACTGATAGTTAAAGAATGATTATCAGAGAGCTCAGACCCAGCCTGGGCCCTCAAAAGTACAGTTTCCTTCAGGAACAGAAAGGCAAGGGCAGATGCAGTCCTGAAGAGGAGTGTCCATGTTTGCTCAATGCATGTCTATACTCCCTACCTTTCACTTTTTCAGGCCCCTAAAGCACAAAATGATGTGGGATTCCCTTCTGTATGCTGTGAATATATTTTATTACCATTAGTTAGTAAGTAAGCTACTTTGGCCTCTGGCAGTGCAGAATATAGTAAGGCGGGAAATTCAGGCAGAGATAGAGGAGGAAAGAAGGCAGAGTCAGGGAGACACCATGAGCACCATGTAGCTGCTAAAGGAGTAACATGCCAGCACCAGTAAGGCACAGCCTAGGGTCAATATACAGATTAACAGAGCTAGCTAGGAATATGCCTGAGTCATTGGCCAAACAGTGTTGTAAATAATATAGTTTCTGTGTGTTTATTCTGGTCTAGGTGGCTGGGAAATAAAAAAACAGTATCTGTTTACAACAGAGCTCATGCCATTTAAGAATAGCTAGTGCTCAGAAAATATACTGCTATAGGTTGCTAGGGATGAAGGATCAGTTTGGGTGAGGTAGGCTCATAAGGATGTTATAATACTGATTCTGGTTCACCAGTCAGTGAAGGTCTTGTTTCTGCAACTGCTGAGACTTTCCTTGAACATCCATACTCAGGAATTGCCTGGCAATCAGACAACTTTCTGGTTTACAACCATGTCCTGTCCCTGACTGATGTACTCTCCAATAGCTAATGAGATAGAGGCATGAGTTATTGTTATAGAGAGTAGCTTATCCTCATCAAAATAGGATCTGTATTGAAGAGCAAGGTTAGTTCTGTATTATCTTGTCTTAGAAATATTCAAAAAAACTACAGAGACCGTAAAGGTTCCATCCAAGTAATATTGACATTATCCCTACATAAAACAATAACCAGCATTTTATATTCTGCAGGTTACAACTTGCATTCTTGCATACATATGGAGACTACTACCATAACACAGTCCCAAAGGTGCCTCAAAACACTTACATAGGCTATGAAGTTACTCTTTAGAATATCATATTGTTATGGTAGTTCATTCAAACATACATCCTTTCATTATTTAAAGTTATAATGTTTTTATTAAAGTATATATCTTACTTTTAAATGCTTTAATTATAAATAGTAATATTGTTATTAGCTATTATGTTAGTAAGCTAGCATCACTATTGTAAAAGTTTCTATGTAGGTGTATTTTAAATTAGTCTATGAACTGTATGGCATTGCTATTAAAGTTTCATATATTTTATTTATGAAATATAATTCATGAAATACATAATATATACCATATGTACAATTTGGGGGGGGGGATTGGTTTTTGGTTTTTTGAGACAGGTTTCTCTGTCCTGGAACTAGCTCTTGTAGATCAGGCTGGTCTCCTACTCACAGAGATCCGCCTGCCTCTGCCTTCTGAGTGATGTGATTAAAGGCATATGCCACTGTCGCCTGACTCCATATGTATAATCTTATGTTAAACTTTAACAAAAATATTCATATTTAATTACAAGAACAAATAGGAATATATAAGAGGCTTAGGTCATCTCAGGGAGATTGTTGGTTTATTGCAACTGTCAGCATGTCAACTTGAGATCTGGAATCACCTAGGAGACAGGTCACTGGGTGGGCCCATGGGGGATTAACTCATAGGTGGAAAGACTTGCCCACTGTATGTTGTACCATTCACTGAATTAGATTACTGGATTATAATAAGTTGGAGCACAAATATTCATTTCTGTTTCTTAAATTTTTATATGCAGCAGCATAACCAGCTGCTTGATTTCTCCATCATGATGATATATACTCTGGATGATTTCTCCTGTACATTACTAGCTATTGTTATTGGTCCCTCCCTCCCTCTCTCCCTCCCTCCTTCCCTCCCATGTTTCCCTTCTTTTCTTTCCTCCTGTTCCTTCTTATCCTTTATTTCCTCTTCTCCCCACATCCTCTTCTTCCTTCTTCTTCTAATATAGGGTCGCACTATACAGCCTTGGATACCCTGAAACTCACTGTGTATACCAGGCTGGCCTCAAACTAGAATTGAAGGCATACATCATGATACCCTGCTCCCTTAAGTTACTTTTGCAAAATGTTTTATCACATAAACAAGAAAAGAATTAAAATAAAATAAAACAGACTACTATCCAGATTCTCAGAAAGTAGAGATAGTAGCATATATTATGCAATCTGCACTATGTTTTTTTCTCTATACACTGAAATTTGCCACACAGTACCAGAGTTATTCTGACCCTCCCTGTTTAATAGCCTGGTGTCTCCTTTGTGTCTCTTATCTCTTATTTAGAGTCATGACTAAGTAAAATGATATTTATGTAACCACAAACTCTACAGTATTCTAGTATTATCATCAGCATTGGAGACAGTGACTGTGATGAAGGGGCTGGCAACAAAGTGAATACACAGACAAAGAGACACTGCCCTTTTTAATAAGGATGGAGAAGTCTGTGGTTTCATCACAATACACAATTTATGTGTGTACTTTATATTTCTGAGATTTCCCATTTAGTAGTTTGGAGACCGTAGTTAACCTTAGGTAGTTAAAATGACAAATAATGTAGCCATGGGTAAGGGTGATCTACTGTAAGTACACATACATATGCATGTGCATGTACACAAATACAAATGGGTGCACACTAGGCTTAGGTTGTAAGTATAAAGTCATAAACAGCAATGGTAAGTCTGTCCAGTAGCACCTTCTGAGAGGTATGAGCACTGATTTTAGTCACAGAATTTTCAGAGTATTCAGCTTATGTGTTTATGTGTTTAAAGTCTGAGAACAGGGCAATGTGTAAGGAGGCTTTATCCTCAGGCTTCAGGTGGCTTGTTCTTGTTAGAATTTATGGATTATGTCACAGGACCTAATTATCACAGCCTTAGAACCTTTCCACTTTTCTCTGTCAATGCTCCTTGACTTTTTTATCAACAGCAGAGTTGCTGGTGGTATATGTGCTGTCTTGGATGCTCTCACAGCTAGTAGTTTAAAAGTTTGCAACTTCTACATAACATAAAATAGAAAATTATCTTAAATAAGGCTGGGAACTCCCATATTTGACCCAAATAGGAAAAAATTAAATACAACTCTAATTTTTAATCCCAAAAATGAGTATTTTTACTATTTGGTCAAAATATGATAAGTCCAAGGTTCTGGAAATAGAGTATGATGGGAGAGTGCTTGCCTAGCTTGTGAGAGACCCCATGTCGGTGCTGGACATTGAAATTGATAAATAGTCCAGCAATATTGCTTTTTCTGTGTCCCTTTTCTAACAGGTTGTTGCTATTTCTGACAAGTGTTTATGGCTTTTTAGGGGAAAACCAGATATTTGCTTAAATTGCACAAATTCTAGTGCACTTTGACGGAAGGGACTTTATAAAGATCACTTCATTTTTCAGTGAAGTTGAGTATCTGCCATGATCTCATCACTGCTCTCATGTTGGTAAATTATGATAAGGTTAGAAACCAATTTGTACTCTTGCCAGTGATGCTACTACTTATGTTTCATATTCAGATAAGAGCACCTGTTCGTGATAGCGTTTATAAGCTGTGGTTGCTTAAATTTGCTTAAACAATGAAGCCATTAAGGACAGTGATTGCTTTTCAAACTTTTTTGATTTTTCTTTGAGAACTTGTTGATCTACCCACCACTTTCCTACCCAACTCCCCCTGATGCTTTCCCTCAAAATGCCCCACTCACAATTTCATAATCTTTCCTTCTTTAAAATTATAATCCACTGAATCAAATCAATGCTGTCCAATGTGCATAGATGTGTTTCTTTAAAAATATTAATAGATCACAAGAAAAGAACAACATTCTAGAAGGTGATAGCTGGCAACTTAAAAACTTTAGAAGTCTTCTGCAGTTTAGGTATTCTGCAAGCAGCCACACCTCTCAAATGACTATAGCTGGGTAAGATTATTGATGAGTTTTCTCCCCAAGAAGCCTGCAGAGCGCCTTCTGACACTAAACTCCAGCCAACAGTGATGACACTCTCAGGCCACTATCAGCCTGATTTCGCCATCTGTAGCCAAGTGTCTTCAGTAAGAGGGTCTTAATATCAAGTACTGAGGACACAATCATTTCTTTAAATGGTAAAGAACTGTAATCGCATTTCTGTTTTAAGAGACAACATACTTCACTGGAGACTTGGCCATGTTTGGTAAAGGTGCTGTATCACTGTCATTACTACATGTTTTAAGCTATGCATCTCAATCAAGAGCAAAAATTCATTAAAAAAAACTACATAAATTATTTCAACTAAATTTCTTTTTCTGCCTTTCTATTCTATCCCAATCTAACAAAATAAGAGTCTTGTAAAGCTGTATTAACAAAAACATCATCTTTCAAACCACATCACTTGATGACTATTGGAATACAACAAGGTAATTCTTCCAGTCTAAAGCCAGTAAGATGCTAATAGAAAAGGCAATATTTAATAGCTTCCATTCTATTTTGGTTTAGGTTTGGTATATGTGCCAGTTCATATGATTGCACAAGTACAGAGATGAAACAGAAAAATATTACCTTCAAATAACTTTTCACATTTTCATTAACATAAAATTAATTGTTAAAATAAATGAATATAAAATTATACATTCCTTAACACTGCATTACATTGTTGAATGATTCTTTAAAATGATTGCTATCAAGTAAATTAAGTTTGGTCCAATTATTTTTTGTTATTAAAACAGAGACACAAAACACTATAAGTTCTACCTGTCATACACTTGCCTAAGTTTTATTTTAAAATACTAATAGAAACAAATAGTAGGTAAATATTCTAGAAGGTGATAATGGATAGTTTTAAAATGATATAATGTTAAGTAGTGAGCTTATTTTCTTTACTGACATGTTGTCAAGAATTTAAACAATCAACCATTTTCTTGCTGAAGCATTATCTGGGAGATGACTTGTTGAATATGGAGCCCTAATTAAAGACTTAGTTGACAAGAATATTAAATTATACTTTGTAAAAGTCTGTGATATTCAAATGGAGCTAAGTTATAATAGTTTCATGCGATGCTTCATTCATCTACCCCATGCTGTTCTCTAGATAACTGACCTTGCTCTCCGCTTGACCTTAAATGAGAAGGGGTGCTCTGCCAGACAGGTCCACAACCTCTGAAGAACTGAAAATGCTGATATAGCCAATCCACATATTTGCATTATGCATACTAAACTAACAGACGATAGTATTTACAAGGCTTTACTAAATGCTTAAATCTATTTTGTGGACAAAAGGATTTTTAAGTATATTCATTTTGTGAAGAGAATAATTTAACCAAGTTAGCATGTTGTTGACAGAATTATGATGAAATTCATTTTGTCTACATAATTGATTGGACAGCTAGCAGAATGCATTTCTCCCAGGAATGAAGAATGTGCAAAGGTTGTCAAATGGCATTTCCTCCTAGCTTTCTCAAATCATTGTGATAGTAAAATGAGTGCCAAATCCTTTCATTTACAAAATCAATATGTGTGTTACTTATTGACAAATAGATATCAAGTTCTTTTTGTTAAATATTGATAGAAAGCATTGCAACCGTTCACTAACAAGACATTAATCTTATAAAAGTATTGTTCTGAAAGAAGCTTACATCTAATCTGTGTAACAAGGTAGGTGTGTGTTTTGTTCCCTTGTTACCCAGCTACAAATGTGGAATAAACACTTGGACTACAAATTGTAAATGAATGGCTGAAATGGAAACATTTAGAACAACAGTATTGAAAGACAGAACAAAGAGGGTCGTGAATAGTACATGGTTAGAAATATTGAAAGCTACACAGCAAGTTATCAACACCGAATGTAAATTTACATGGTTCTCCAGATGCACTTTTAATTGAATTAGATTATTGTATTATAATCCACTTAAGCCTAGAGGCTTGTACAATGAAGATGAGTGGTGTAGCCCAGCGATGACAATGGATCTCTGCCATGCACTTTATGCTTCTCCACATTTGCATAGCACCTACTGCCAAAAGTCTGTGAACGCTGAGAACAGATTCCCACAGTATTAGATAGCCTGGGCCATGCATGGGAACAGACTTATTGTAGATAATCTTTTTAGAAACCTCGTCATTCTATATTTCAGAACCAAGAAAAGTAGAATACATTGTTGTGAGAAGGACACGACTGTAATGATGGCTGGCTATAAGATAAACAAGGTGCATTTGTTAAGAATATGTGATTATGTAGATTATAGATTTTCTACATTACAAGGAAAGATTTCAGGAGCATCTCCTGTCTATTCCCAACTGTATAAATTAGTTCCAAGGAAAATGTTGAGGGTGTAAAATGTTAGTTGAGTAGATGCATTATTCACTATGGTACACTTCAGAGCTATTTACATAATTTGTGTGCTCATGTTGGAAGGTGAAATTTAACTATTTTCAGACACAAGATCATTCTCCCTTTATATAATAATTGTGGTTTATTGTTAATATTCTGCTCACCATTATTTGTTTTAAAATATAAACAGTTTCACACATAAAGGTCGGTGGAACAAGGATGGAGGATGGAGAGACTCAGGTTGCTGCATTGAATTATAAATAAAATTTAATTTTGTTATAAATATAAAAAATATTTAAGGAAAGTATAGATCAGTTGATAATGATTCATTGTTGCAGTAATGAATAATTAAATATAAAACTAACATTTAAAAAAGCTTTTTTAAATAGAAAATTCAGAGAACTTCTATATGACAAAGTAGAGAAGCCACTGTGTAATACTGAGTTATACATACTGGGCCTGTGAACAGAACTGTATTGTCCACTTTTTTTTTTTTTTTTTTTTTTTTTTTTTTGGTTTTTCGAGACAGGGTTTCTCTGTGGTTTTGGAGCCTGTCCTGGAACTAGCTCTTGTAGACCAGGCTGGTCTCGAACTCACAGAGATCCGCCTGCCTCTGCCTCCCAAGTGCTGGGATTAAAGGCGTGCGCCACCACCGCCCGGCTTTGTATTGTCCACTTTTAAATGCAACGTGATATGACAGTGGAAAAAATTTGAGAAAGATATCCCGTGTGAATTTTCAAATTGATTATGGACAATCTCAAACCGATTTGATTTGGAAAGTGTACACAAAAATTATACATGATATAATTCCCTTATTTTAATTTAAGAATATCATACTTAAGATGTAATTAAGAAGCAGTTTTAATGGTGCATGATGAATGTATGTTATATTAACAAAAACAGAGCACATATATTCCCTGAGGATGTCTTAACATAATAAGCCTATTATGAACATAGTACTCATAATAAGGCATGAATATTAATAATATTAATGGTATTCAAAGCAAGGCATGTATGCTAAAGTTTTCTCTTCAGTTATGTAATTTAATGTATTTAAAAATGTATGTCCATTTTTTAATCAAAATCCTTAAAGTGCACATAAAATAAAACATGTACACATGAAGTGTTGAAAGAAAGATCATAAAACAAAGACAAAGCTTTAAAAGGAGCCAGATAATGTAGCAGGATTTCCTTTGGGTCACCAACCAGCTCCCAAATCATGACATAGAGACTTATTAGTTATGAATACTCAACCTTAGCTTAGGCTCATTTCTTGTTAGCTTAATCTGTTTCTCTTCATTTACATTTTGCTGGGGCTTTTGATCTTTATTTCCTTCCGTATATCTTACTTTCACCTCTTCTTGTGTCTGTCTGTCTGTCTGACAACTACCTGACTTCTGGCCCCCTGTGTGTCCCTCTCGTTTCCCTCTTTCTCTCCTCTCTCGAGCTTTGATTTCTCTTTCTACTTATTCTCTCTTCCCACCAGACTCGCCTATCCCTCTCCTGCCTAGTTACAGGCCAGTCAGCTTTTTATTAGACAAATCAAGTTACTTAGGCAACAAGGTAAAACAGCAACTTATCTTTACCCAATTAAACAGATGTAGCACCTGCAAATGTAACACTTGTTTACATTAACAAAGGCAGCAGAAACAAATGTAACACACCTTAACATAGCGAAAGTAATCTGCAGTATAAAAAGATATAACACATTTTGACTACTTAATATTCCACAAGGAGATATGAAGCTCGTATTTACTATACAAATAACTAGACATTCTCTATTGCTAAGTACATTGACTTCAAACTTTAACTATCTCATTATGTCTGTACAAATGTTTTAACATCATTCCTCTTTTGACTTTTAACATTTCATTTTAGAAAACAAAAGAAATTGAGAAAAGATGTATTACTTATTTACTGCATTAAGGATTAGACCTAGAGTCTTGAATAGGCCAGGCAAGTGTTCTACCACTGGGCTACTGCCCAACCCCTTTTTGTGTAGCCCAGGTTTGTCTTGAACTTAAGATTCACCTATTTTTGTCTCCACATAAGCGGGATGAGATGAGTATACCATCATGGCCTGATACTACTTCCATTCATTGATACATGCAGATACTCCTAAAGCATAGAGATGATAACAAACCACCTAGAACTTCAGAGAAAATCAACCAGGGCACAATACCTGACTCTAGATCTTTGGAGATAAGTCCAGCTCTTGCTTCATCCCATTGCATATGATTTGCTGTTAGTAGTAAGACTAGAGCGCAGTTCAAAAAGATGATTAAAGGAGTATTTTATATGATACTAAGTTAAAGAGCTACCACCTGAATAGCAGGGAAGAGAATAAACTTCAAATCTGGTAAATAGGTTTAGTAGACAGAATTCTTAGCATCCAGGCTAAAGAATTATGTCTTACTGGAGGGAATAAGGTATCAAGGAAGTTTCTAGAATGGAATAGGAGAATCTATATTACCAACATTTCACTTTACAAGAGGGTTATAAGGAATATGTATACTGCTTGAGGTGCTTTATATTTCTTATAGAAAGTGTTGATGGGGAAATACTCTCCTTGATTTCTTGGGTACTTATTACATTTTTCAGTGGGTTGTTTAGAAATTAAAATGGTACCATGAGGCATAAAACATCTTCAACTTTTAGATTTAGGTCAAAGGGAAGCCCTGGCCATTCTCAGTAATAAATAAAGGATATCAGGATGCCTGGCAGCAATAGCAAGCAGAACATTCTCTGGCTGCAAATTCATTCTACCTCTGAGAGGGCCAAGAAAACATAGCACAACAATAATTCTGTGTAGAGTCTAATTATGTGGTGTATATAGAAGAAAACTGGATATTTACAAATAAATGTAAGAGCAGATTTTGAGGTAAAGGTGGCATCTTGATATATGCACTTCCTATAAATCTTCTAGACACTCCTTTAAAATGAGAGAAAAGGTTTGTTTTTCAAAGCCCCACATCCATAAGCTTGGGGCACAGTACAGACCCCAGAAGCAGTCGTGTTACTATTGGCAAAGAATTTGACAGACCTGAACAAATCGAATCCCAATCCCATGTTTGAGAGTTCTCAGAAGCCACCTGATGGGAATTAGGTCCCAAAATGTGTCATGAGTCACTGGTACTGAGCACACCACCTCTCTGCTGCTACATGGCAAACTACCACAAAACTTAAGAGTAGCATATGGGACATCTATGCTCTTTCCACAAAGTCTGTGAGTTGAGGATATAAAAAGATTTGTAGAAAGGAATACTGTAGAAAGGGATGTTGCTCCATCATCATGCTACCAAAAATGAGGATGTTTTCAATGGCAAGGGGTTGCAGGAGTCAGATCGTTTGCTATGGAATTAATGTTCATGTTGCTCCTCAAAGTCAGTTCACGTGTAGCTGGAGAGATTGATCAGGGGTTAGGGACACTTGCTGCCCTTGCAGAGGACCCAGACCTGTCTCGGTAGTCAGATGGTGGTTCAAAGATATTTGTAGTTTCACTTTCAGGGCATCTGACACTATTTCCTGGTTTTGATGGGCACCAGGTGCACAGATCATACATATGAGTAGAGGTAAACATTCATACATAAAAGTTTAAAACAAATGAATTGTTTTTAAGAACCCCATTCACTGATGTGAAGTTGCTCAAAGGAGCAGCTGTAAGGGGTGGCCAGTTCAGGACTTGGTACTTTCATGAGTAGTGCTAGTGCCCTGATCAAACAGGTCCCCAAATGTTTGTCTGATCCTTAATACAAGTGATGTCACCAGTCTCAACTGCCCTTTTCTGTTGCAGGGATAAAGTATCAATGATTTTGTAATGATTTTATGTATAAAAAATGCAGCCATGCACAAAATATCAGAAATCATAATATTCTAGCTGCAGAACATTGAACGCATGAGTGAGAGGCTTACAACATTATGAAGGAAATAACTTCTAAGTGTGAATTGTAATGCAGGCATAGTATTAATCAAAGAGGAGTGCAATGAAGTTCTTGACAGGCAAAGTCTGATGACTTTCCTTTCCTTCTACCCTTGCACAGACTGTTCTAGATCAAATAGGGGAGCAATCTGGGGAAAATGTATCCACTGGTTTAAAGTGGCGTGAGAGATCCACACACAGGAGGAGGATGAAGGCAAATGAAAGAAGCCAGCTGCAGGCCAAGCACGGTAGGCAGCCAGTTCCGAATGTGGATGAGCAACAGAGGGAAAAGAGAGGGCAAAGTCCAAAGGCCAGAGAAAGCGAGCAAGGGAGAGAGGTTCCTTAGGAAATGTGTTTCTATTACAGGAAGTAAGTTTTTATAGAGATTTTTATAGAGAACACTAGCATTTCACAAGGTTCAGGAGAATCCATCAAGAAGATTGACGTAGTGGGTTGCCTGATGAATTTAGATATTTGGATAGAATACATAAGGAGAGAGAGGAAGAATATGAGGTAAGAATCATGGATACAAAGCAAATAAAAATAAGGATGTCACTTTTTTATCTTGACAGAAAGAACAAAGAGTTGTTCAGGGGAAAATCTTGTTGTTAGCATCTAATTTCTGTTGCTATGACCACCAGAGACTAAGATAATTTATAAAGAAGGAGGTTTACCCAGATCATAGTTCTTGAGTTGAGAAAGTCCTCTAGCATACACTGGGATCTGCTTGATTTCTGGTGAGCACTCTGTGTTGCTTCATGACAGGGCAAAGAATATAAAGGCCAGTGGATTATGAGAAAGAGCGTGGCCTTGGTTTCTAAGAATGGATTTCCTTGGTGGTTATTCCAATCCTTCAAGAGAAGAATTCATCCATTCATGAGGGTGATGTCACAAGACTTGATTACTTCTCAATGGCCTCACCATCTCCCAACAGCATTATATTGACAATCATGATACATCAAAAGTTTTAGAAAGGACAAATCTTATCTTCTCTGCAGTACACTGTATCTTATCCCATTTCAGCTCAGTAATTATAGCTGGCATTGTAAAAATATAATCTTGAACAACTACTGATCCAAAGATGACCCTGAAAAGATAGGGAGAAATTGGCTGGAGGTTGGAGATGGTTCTTAGATAGGATTAAGATGGGGACAAAAACAAAATGAATTTCTTACTTCTCTGACCCCACATGATTTAAATACAAAAATCACTAAATAACAATCTATCTTTGTTGACCAAGATTTTTGTCCCACCAGGTCCCACAGCCATTTAGTCAAAAATAAACACACAGAGGTCTACATTAATCATAAACTGGTTGGCCTAGTAGCTCAGGCTTCTTCTTAATTAATTCTTACATTTATATTAGCTCATTTATTCTTGTCTGTGTTAGACACGTGGCTTGGTACCTTTTTCGGTGAGACAATCACATCTTGTTTGCTCTATGTCTGGCTTCCTCTGTGTCTGGGTGATGACTACAGACTGAATGTTTATTCCTTTCCAGAATTCTCCTGTTCTCATTTTCCTGCCTCTACTTCCTGCCTGGCTACTGGCCAATCAGTATTTTATTAAAAATAATACAAGTGACAGGGTACAGACCATTGTCCACAGCATGTATGAGATCATAGTGCTTGCACAAGTGCATATTTGTTATTTTGTCTTTTGCTGAGCCCAAACATCTAAGGAAAAACAACTTAAGGGACAAGAGTCTATTTTGGCTTTGTCATGGAAGGGGATATTTGGAAGCAGAGCTAACTTGGTCTGTGGCACCAACTAGAAAGGAATATGGAAGTGCTCTTCTGGCTTTTAGTTCCCACCTCAGTTAGACCTCTCTGGAAATGTTCCCAAAAGCACATCCATAGGTGTGTCTCCTGAGTGACTCAGAGGTGTGTCTCTTGGGTGACTCCAAGAGGTGTGTCTCCTGAATGACTCAGAGGTGTGTCTCCTGGGTGACTCCAGAAGTGTGTCTCCTGGGTAACTCCAAGTGGAGTCAAGTTGCTGGTAAAAATTACCAACCATAAGAAGACTAATTACAAATTGTTTGTATTCAAGAAAGTAGGGAATGGTTTTGCTTCAAAAAGGCCTCTTTATATCTTATGGTCCACTACATTAGTCATATCTTTATTTTGATCAAAATTAAAGATAGCACTGAGAAAAAAATACATCAAAGGATGGAGGGAGAGAACCATTCCATCAGAAAACAGCGTCACACAGTGATGTCAAATAATAGTATTGAGCACCAAGCAGAGATGAATATTTGTACTATCTACATCTCTTTCATCAGAGTATATAAACACACACACACACGTGCATACATGCAGATACATATCCAGACAGACCCACATCCATATGCACAGAAACCCACAGCACACATATGTACATACCCACATATATGTACTGTTACATAGTCTCTCTCTCTCTCTCTCTCTCTCTCTCTCTCTCACACACACACACACACACACACATGTGCAAACATTCTTTTTTCAAAGACAATTTGAAAGTCCAAACAAAGCAATGAATTTTATGTGCTCAAAGTTGCTTTTAAGTGTCAAAAAATCCTAGGGTGAGTGAGGAAAAGGAGGAAAGTTGTACAAAAAGGAAAAAGAGAAAGACAGAGAAAGATTATGGCTTTTTACAAATGTATTTAAATTGGAAATTTATTACAAATACTACTTGGTGTTTATAGGCATGTGCACTCTTGGAGCTTCAAAACACATTATTCGCTTTCCCAGGGATTCCAAACACGAAGATATTCTGTGTTTATTTTCTCCTAACCCACAAAAAAGCAAAATCACTGATTCTGGATATTTTTTGGCCTGTTATTTAAACTAATTTTAAATTCTCAATGCTTTATATTATTTTAATCAGCAAATATTTCTTGGTTGGGCTTCTTAAATGTTTCCTTATCACTTGCGATGACTATTAGAAAAGGAATAGATGTTAAGAAAATTATGCAAATGCTAACCTAATGTTTCAAAATACTAACCTAATATATCAAAATTTGAGGGGCATTGCTAATAAGAGTACAGGAATCTGTACCATAGTACAGACTGTGCTTTTGGCTTCACTCTAGGCTCTTCTACTTACTGAAAGGCTTACCATGTTTTCACTTACTGTTGATGGTGGCCATGCCTCACAAAGCTAGAGGAACTGTGCAAAAAGAGAGGGGCTGATTCAACAGAATGCAGCACTTCCCTTTTTAAAATGCCTGTCAGTTACAAGGACGCTATTATTGCAAAAGGCAAAGGCATGAACTCTTCCTGCCTTGGACATAAGAAGAATATTAGATTTCAAAGAAATATCCTACAGAAATGACCCTGAGAAATTGTCTTAACACAAAAGCCGACCAACACAAGCTGGGATTGTAAGTGAACTCAGCTCTGCCCTAAAGTCAGGCTAGAGCAACACGAACGAATACGCAAAGAGAATTCTGGGTTTGAGAATTACATCTCATAAAGAAAGTATCACATCGATTCTCTCTCTCTTTTTTTTTAAGTGTAATGTTCGTAGCGGGAGAAATGCATTTGAATCAAATTTGTCCTTTACCTCGGCTTCTGAGACTACTACTATTCCTGTCTTCTCTGTAATAATTGTTCTCCTTGTTAGTACCCCACAATGAGGGGAAAGATCATTTGTGTCATTGCACCTTGCTTCAACACAACTGTTAATGACTTTAACATATGTTCTTGTTTTCCTAGCCACTGGGATCTTCATTTATTTCTCTTAGAGGGGGCAAGACAGGCCTGTTAAGAAGATTATTCTTAATGTCTTTTATCCTGAGAATTTATAATAAAATCAAAACATCGTGGTTCCGTATTACAAGTGAGGCTGTAGAGGAAGAGTTCACACCTAACCCATCCCAAGCCATTTCTGTATTTGTTATAAATCTGTCCACTAGGTGGCGATCTAAATATGTAATGGCTGAACCGAATAAGTTGACAGACTTCAAGCACAATGCAAAGGTGCCTAATTTCAGTAAGAAAGCATGACATTAAAAAAATACACACATATGTAAATAGCGGAGTTGGACAGAAGAGGAGAAAGGAACATAACGAATGTGACAAGAAGCCAGAAGGAGGAGGAAAGGATGTGCAAGAGAAGGTAAGAGGGGAAGTGGAGGGCAGCATGGACGCGGGCAAATAATGAACTTTATTGATTTACATGGACAAAAATGTCACAAAAATAATTATGGTGCATATTAGTGTACAACGAGAAATTTAAAAAAAAATCTTCAGGGCTGGAGACATGGGTCAGTGGTTAAGAATGTGTACTGCTCTAGTAGAGGACCAGAGTTCAGTCCTCAGCACCGAGGTCAGGAGGCTCATAGTGACCTTTAAATTACAGCTCCCCAGAATCAACACCCTCTTCTCGGTTCTCCAGCATTTGCACTCACTGCACTCACGTGTGTGAGCTTACAGCCTTGCAGACATCATTTAAAAATAGTTTTAAAGTGCACAAAATATCTCGACACTAACTTGAAAGATCATGGATTTTACTCTCACACCTGAAAGTCTGAGTTATTGTCAAATAGTTAACAATTTAAACACCCTCTACTCTTTTAACACCCCCAGCTGTATTTTAATCTCACTTGAACTGTTTAGCTAATTGCTTTAGTTCTCAATTTTTCTTGTCAGTTCAGGTTAGTCTTGGTCAAATTACTTAACCTCTTCATATGTCTTGTAGTGATATAATGTGAAGAAGCACTAATAAAAACCATTATAAAACACTTTGCAAATGTTAGTGCCCAAGACAACTACATTGCTTTGAAGTCACCAGAAGCATGTCAAAGATTCAGACAAGTACATAATTAAACTGTCCAAACTGCATTAGCGATTGATGCCATTTAACTAGGGCTGACTACTCCTATCAGACTATGAGTTGAAATTACAGTGGCCTTGGGAGCTCTCCGAGATCTTACCAGAGTAGAACTAGGGGCTGGGCTCTTGAGCTTGAATGTTTATGCATATTTTTTGCAATAATAACAAAGACATCATTGGGTCAATCAATCTTCAGGTTCTCCTTTTGTTTTCCATAGTAGAAACTGTAATTCAATTAATTTTATATGGAAAAATATTGAATGACATTGTAAGAAACGAATCAATAGCAATATAGTTCAGAATGGGATCATCTTTGTGACCAAGATGTCTCAGCTTTCAGCATGGCTGAAATCATGTTAAAGGCTGTGCTGTGTCTTCCTGATTTCCAGCCCTCACATGTAAATACAGAATTTTATTACCCACCAGCATTTATGAGAACTCTAAAGCTGTGACTTCAGAGCATGCCACACTATGAACTGACTGTGCTCACTGCTTCTGACAATTGAAATACACTTCTAAGGGTATAAACCATTTCTAGTGCTTAAGATAGGGGAGGGTGTGTGTATATGTTGTGCATTTTTGTGTCTGTGTGTATCTGTGTGTCTCTCTGTGTGTTTGTGTGTGTGTGTGTGTGTATCCACACAAGCAATTTACAAATGTGTGGAGATCAGAAGAGAATCTCTTCCTTAACAGGAGCTTTCCAATGTGTTTGTTTCATCCAGGGTCTGTCACTGTCTTGTAATTTCCAAAGTAGGCCAGAGTGTCTGGTTAGCAAGGTCCATGCCTCTGCCCATCGCAGCCTCCAAGTTCTGGAAATATAAGCATCCTCTACCCATATCCTATTTATACACCAAACTCGAGTGATCACGCTTCCAGAAAAAGGCCTCTACCAGATGAGCTATTGCCCTAACCACATAACAGGGTCTTACTAGTTACTTAGTGAGATAAGGGCTGAGCATCCCAATATAGGCCATGAGCACCAAGAGTAGCTGTGGCATGAGACAAGAAGTGTTCTCAATCTGTAGGGACTTGTGGGGAACTGTCGCAACCAGAAGTTACCAGCTAGGAAGTCAGGGCTAAGGACAGAAGCTTCCATCACAAGAGACTCATTAGGAGCTGGACTCAAAAAGGAGATAGAAGCATTACCGGAGTCTGCCAGAAGCTGAGGAAACAGAGGTGTCCTCTGAGCTCTTTCTCCATCTCCACCTTCCCCGGGTGCATCTCCCTGGCCTAATTCAGCTGGAAGTCGCTGCACAGAGAGACATGGAAAACCCTGCTATAGAACAGAACAGGGAAAAATAGATCAGCAAGCATCCAGTGCTAGATCAGGACAGGAAGACGGCTGCTGTTGCTAGAATCTGAAGCTGAGTAGCTTATCTCTGGCTGCTGGCTTGGATAGCTCTGTTGCCTGGCAGCGGCTCTGCCTTATCCACTCTGCTCCACAGAGGTTTGAGTTAATGCCCTATTTCTAGAAGAGAAGTAGACTTATTTATTTATTTCTTTATTTATTTATGTATTTATCATTTCTAAGAAAAGCCCTAGTAAATATTTTAGACTTTTATGAGCTGTATTGTGTCTAAAACAATAGCACAAAACATCCGTATTTTCACAGGCAGTATGTAAAACCATGAAGTCTGCCATGCTATAAAAAGACTTCTCTATGGCTTTAAGGAGGTGGAATTGCCCTAACTCTGCTTATACTTCCTCCTTCAATTAAGTGGTATCAAGGTTTTTGTATCTGAGCTAGATGCAGAAGCTGCAACCATTATTCTTCTAAGACTCGGGATCCTTCAGTGTCAGTCAGCCGAGCGATGGTTCCTAATTCTTTGGTCCTGTAGAGACTGTTACAGGACCAGCTCTGTGCCTCAGAGTAACGGAGGCATAATGTGCATATGTCTCACTTGTCAATCTTACTATAGAAAGAATGAAAAATCACATTTATGTGAAGCCAAATTGTACCAGACTTTGATTCAGCACCTTACTTAACAGCATGTCAGGGATTCCAAGTTCGTCATTTTGGAGACTATCAACTTTTTTCAAGTGCCCCAGAAAATATGAGAATAGGTAATACTGAGATAATGAAAAAAGAACTTCCGTCTTTATGTTGCAGTCATCAATAGCATTCTTATCATTTAAAGAAAAGACTTTCTTGAAGGCTGGCAGTTAACTCTATACAAGTCAAATAGTGGCTGGTGGGATGTGCTTACACTCAGCTCCTGTTGTGCGCTAACTCTGGTTGGTTCAGCCCTCCTTGATGGCTCCTGGACTGTGCTTCTTTATACTTAAGCTAACTCTTTCTTGAATCTTGCACCATTCTGTTTACCACACGAAGCTTCATTTGTGAGACCCAAATCCTTCTGGAAACTCCAAGTTACTCCTGTTGGAAGTTGGCACAACTTCCTTTCATTCTTTTTTAGCCAGCACATCTGTCAGAGGAGCTAAATAGACCTCACAGGCGAGGATACAGGCAAATCCCTCAGTGAAGTTTTTCCCTGACTTTCTGCCAATTTCCCTAAAAAGGCCCAGAAACAATTGAATTTGACCAAACTCCTGTTTGATTTTAGTGTAGATTTGAAAATATTCCTTTGTATATTTGTAATCCATAACATAACAAATCCTTCTGACTTTAGTGATAGGAAAATTGGTATTTGATATACAGGTAGCTGAGGCATGTTGTTGAATTAAGATGTTTGCATTTGTTTGCTGGTGAGACTCACTGCCTGTCCCACTGAAGGGTTAGCTGCCTTGTGAAGATCTAAACATCCCATCAGATGCAATGCAGGCTTCGAAGAAATGGGACAAATAAGCAGTAAAAAGAAAAGTGACTGAAGACAGGCTACTCAATGTGTTTCAGATTGGTTGCAGTTACAGTAGATTTGTCTAGGATTTAGTACAGATTTATTTTATAATTTTCCAAGCTGGTATGTTGTACCTTCTTGGGCATTCTACAGGGAGTAGAATTTGTTCTAGTTTGTTTGCAGAGATTAAGGTTATGGCTTTGGGTGACATTACATTACAGGTGCAGACACCTTGAGGATCTCTATTGGCTTTTGCCTGACATTGGTGTCTTCAGATTTGCTGTTTCCATATTTTCTGAGGGAAGCACTTTGTCCCATGGCCATGGACAGCTGTTCTGTGCCTGGCGACTTTCCTCCACACTGAACAGGATTAGGATTCTGTTTTAATTTGGTAAGCCACTATCCAAATGTGGGACTCCCCATGTGCTTGGTAAGACCACGTGGAGTAAACTGGATCTGATGACAGATGTTTCTACTGCTGTACACAGGGACCAAAGGCCTGGAATCCGAGGAAGGAGTCTCTGAGAATACAAAACAGAACAGAAGCCGGAGGAGGATTTCTAGGATCAGAGCCTCTGCTATGTTGTATAAAATGAAACAGGAAGGCTGTGAAAAGGCTGTAAATGCATGTCAGGATTTGGGGGAATTTTATTACCCACTAGAGTTACACTCTTCTGTATTTGATATTACCAAGTCCTTTCCAGAGAAATATACACTTTAAATTTTCCCCAACAATATTGAGGCAGTATTCTTCACAATAGAGGCTACTGTGTCAAGAGTTATAGTTTTTACTTTTATTTTTACTCCAGTGAAGTCAGCAGTTTGTAAAGAGCCACCTCAAACTGTATTTAAAGATTCATCTCCCACAGTCAACTGAGTTCTAGATTTGAGTAGAGGGTGAAAAAAATCAGATTTCCTTTGAATAAAAGCACAATACTAGTTAGATGTTCTAAGGAATATGTTGGTTGCTTTATGGTTCCCTTCAGGAAATGAGAAATATATAGATTTGATAGTTAAGACATTTTTAAGAATAACTTATGGATTTTTATGACAGTGTTAATGTTTATTTTAGGGGGTAGTCTGGTGCACATGTGAAGACCAGAGAACACTCCAAAGGAGACAGTTTTCTCATTCATCTTTGTGAATCAGAGCATCAAACTCAGGTCATTGTGGTAATGCTTTAATCCACTGAGCTAGCCCACTGGCCCAAATTTATGTCTTTTTACATGCTGTTACTTCAGAGATTATTAAGCCTAAATTTGGAAGGGACAGTCTCTCTGTTCCTTCATCTTTTAACCCATACAGGAGTCACCTGTTTCTCATCCCTTATATAAGAAGATAGATGATAGATAATGACTGTTTCTAAAGCCTGCTAAGGGGAGGCCTTCACACATCACCCAGGGTCACTCTGTGTTGAAGTGTCTTGGTAGCTAGAACTTCGATCACACACTGGGGAACTTATACCTTACATGCATCGAAAATTTCTCCCTGGAGGCTATTCAGCATCTTCTCAGTAGTGCTTAAGAAAATATTAGAATAATGCATATTACCCCCCAAGCTCCACCAGATAGCAAGATAAGACCTACACTGGAGGGGTAGGCTGGACTGAATGAGATCCAAGTATCATATACCAAACAAATTTCCTGTTTGCACAAAATATAACCTACCTGTACACATACATATGATTTATAATTTAAATTTCTTTGTGTCAATTTTTTTTATTTTTTACTATACATATTATTTAAGCTAGCATGGAATTCATTCAGGGCTCCCCAGTCTGCTTTGAGGTAACTTTGTTTCACAGTGTTTCTGGTGGAATATTGGTGAAAGAAAAGAGAAAAGATAAAGCAAAAATGATAATTTTAATGCTATGTTCCATTGAATTTGACATGCCATCTATTATGAGGTACATCTTTGCTTTATGGACTGTTATGGATGCATGAATTATCACATTCACTAATTTGAGAATCTCTGTAGGTGTGCTGTCTAATTTTATGTCAACTCAACACATGTCATTTTAAAACAGGAAATTGCAACTGAGAAAATGCTCCCACCAGACTGGCCTGTGGACATAGCTCTGGTGCATTGACTTGATTGACATTTGATGTGGGAAGGCCCAGTTCAGTGTGGGCAGTGCTACTCATGGGCTGGTGGTGTATTATAGGAAGGGAGACTGAGAAAGTCATGGGGAGCAAACCAGCAAGCAGTGTTCAGTTCTTGCCTCCAGGTTTCTACCATCAGTTCCTGCCCTGTCTTCTCTGGATGATGGACGACACATGGCAAAATAAAATAAACTTCTTCCCTCCCATGCTGCTTTTGGTTGTGCTGTTTTATCACATCGATTGAAGCCCTAACTAAGATAGGAGGTAAATGGAATCAGGACCAACACAGTCCCTCTCTTTCCCAACTTGTGTGATGGACGATGAGTTCAGAAATGTGGAGAAGCAGATGAAATGACTATCTTTCTCTCTGTTTATCTTATTTATGCCACATTCTCAGAACAAATACTGAGAGTGACTAGGAGTCAGAGAGCAACATAAATATTTTCTGTATTTTCTTAAAATAGTACATTTGAAGGTAGCTCACAGCCTACAGAAGCCTTTCTGGATAGAACTAATTATATAATTTCTTTCTATGGCACGTTCTGCATTTTTAGCAATAAAACCATTGGTTTCAGCAGAATTGGCTAAGTGTTATCAATTGCACACAGTGTATTAGGAAGCATCATTATCCTTAAAATTATTTTTATAGGTCAAAGAGATAGTAAGCACTGGGGAGGTGTCTCAGTGATGAAGAGTGCACACTGCTCTTACAGAAGACCACATCAGGCAGCTTACAAGGGCTTATAGCCAGCTGCACAGACAGCTGAAGGACTGCTCAAACATGTTTAATCACATACATATAATATAAATAAGTAAATATTTTTAAAGGAAGAAAAAATGCCATAGGGAAGAAGAAAGAGTGAGAACTCTGGGTTGGGGTTGGATAAGCAAATCTGGAGACAAGAAGATATATCCGAAAAATGGAGAACCCGAGGCAGGATTTCCATGCCTGTGGTGCATTGCATGCAAGCTCATAGCACATTTCATTTAATTAAACACATTGAAAGAATTGTGTACTTACAAGAAGGGTGCATGTGGATCAGAATGAAAGAGAATGCCTAAGTGGAAAGACTGTTACACACAGCAGCAGGAATTAGAAACGCACTGCTTCTAGAACATGGGCATGCACAGCCCAGTGTGTACTACGATCAGGCTGGAAGAACTATCTCAGTTTTATTCATCTATTTCTTTATTAGAACAGATTCTATTAACTGAACAATGTCAAGATGCAGGAGAGGGAGTTCACTATGAAGAGCTTCCTAGGGAAAATGGGCTGAACTTGTCAATTTGCAGCATTCTGTAGAAGTTAGTGGAGGCTTAGAAAGTTGTATGTTGAATAGTTTCATTTTGCCATATTTAATTAATCAAGCCATCTGGCAAGTTTCTAGAAGTATTAGAAAGTAAGAACTTTTAATTAAAATTTCTGCAAAAATTTCACATAAGTTGGGGGTCTGGTGATCACCCCCTCATCTGGCACTGCTCAGACTCTGTCTTGAAATGCAGGGTACTGGCTGGTGCACAGAGTCCTTCAATAGATTGGAATGGTTCCCTGTCATAGGATGAGAAAACGCATATCCTTAGGTAGAGTCAGATGCTTCCTTTTGCTGAGGCGGGAGAATCTTCACACTTACTCTTTTACTTCTTTCTTCTTTGTATTTTTCCCTTATTAGCCACCTTTGTATTTTTCTCCAGCACAATATGGTTTGTGCTTTCAAAAACAATGAAATTTAAGGGAAAAAAAAACAACAAAACAAAGCAATTCTCTTCATTCTCAACAATTGATAGAGGACACTTAGATCCAAGACCCTCACCTGGATTACTGGCAGAAAATGGGTTTTCAGTAATTGCCAACTTGACACCCAAACCTATGCATGAAGTGTGATGCTTTTTTCTTTCCTTGGATGTTAGAGAGGACTGAAGGACTATTATGGAGCTTGCTTTCACTCGTCTCTATTTATTTGAATAGGAAAATGATTTTATTGAATTGTGGTCACACATATGGCAAGTGTTATTTCTCTGGACTGCTGGCAGGGAAATGCATCATGAAAGCAGAGCAGGGTTAGAGCATAGGCAGCCCATTCTCTCTCCAGGATGTGGTACCGTTCAGAGTAAGCAGGCTGATTCCAAAGATCCCTGTAGCTCTTTTCTGCACCTCTGCCCCTGACATCAGCTTTTCTGTCACGGCAGAGGTATTTCCTAACCTCAGTCTGAAACGGCTGTGATTTCACTGGAACACGAGAGGAATGACAGTTTTCTACTTTGGAGTAATCTAAGATCTCATTTATTATTTCTTTCCCTCTCTCATATCCATCCTAAGCAAGAAGATAAACGACACTAGCATACTGTAGGATCAAAGTTCATGTGGATGAGAGTTCTGAGGCCGGAGTTCCACCTAGACTGACCAGCTCTGAGCCGATGTACCAGCTGGCTTAGACTCATAAGCCAGGCCAGCCAAGAAGAGTTGACTCTGGACTGAATCTCTAGAATCTCTCCAGCTAATTCATGAAGCCGTAAACTAAAGTCAATATTTACTGCTGTTTACAACTGGGAGTTTGTGGGTATTTGTCAGGCAATGTTACTGTGGCAAAAGATAACTGACACAGGGTTATTTCTAAACTAGAATCTTTTCTTACTCTGTCTAGTAATCCACCAGATGCTTACAGGCAGAAGCAGGATGAAATATTGACTCCGTCCCTTAGCTTAGTTTAAAGCAGTGATTCTCAGTCTGTGGGTCATGACCCTTTGGGGATAAACTGATTCTTTTAAAGGGGTAGCATATCAAAATTCCTGCATATCATAATTTACAGTATGATTCATAACAGTAGCAAAAGTACAGTTATGAAGTAGCAGCACAGTAATTTTATGGTGGGGGTCATCACAACATGAGGAACTATACTAAAGGGTTGCACCAATAGGAAGGTTGAGAACCACTGCTTTAAAGACTTCAAACTGTTCCCAAGGAAAATATGCTATTATTTATATTTGTTTCCATTTTCTTGTGACTCTCCCCTTCCCCAATTCTGTTTCCCAGAGTTTCCTACAGAAAACATCTGTAAGAAAGTCAAGTGGACTTAGGAGTTTTGTTTGTTTATCAAAAATAGTTTCAGAACACACATGCCCCCCTCCTTTCCAGCTCCTAACAACTTGCACCAAGATCTTGGCTTAGGTTCTTCTCCTGAGAGGACATATGGATGGAAAGATACAAAATATTATGAAAGAGTTAACCTGCAAAAGGGCCCAAGTTTAAACTGGTTTTCCTTAGATTGTATCCTAGGCTACTTGCATCAGCGTTGTGCTGGAGAAGTGATGAAATGTGTATTTCCTGAATCCAACAGAGAGCTGTTGTTCCAGGAACAGTATCTTAATGCCCTTTGGTTCAGCATCCAAAGGGAATTGTATTTCTTTGTTTGTCAGTAAATACTGCTTTCCACTGTTCAATCTGTAAAGCTGGATTGGATCAGTTGACTCCTTTGTTAGGGAAAAGAAACACTGGTTCCAGTTTCAGAGGGGAGTATGGTGGCACACAGACAGACATGGTGCTGGAGAGGTAGCCGAGAAGTCTACAGTTTGATCCCAAGACAGTTAGAAAATGTAGCCACCAGGCCTGGCTTGAGTTTCTGAGACTTCAAAGCCCACCCCCAGTGACACACTTCCTCCAGCAAGGCCACACCTAGTCCAATAAGGCCACTCCTTTATCGTACCACCCTCTGTGAACCATTTTTATTCAAACTGTCACAATCAATCTGTCTTTGTCATGTACTTTTTGGGTTTTAAGCTAGGGTCTCTCAGTAGTAGAGACTGACTGATGGAGAGGAGATTACGGGAAGTGCAGAGTTCAGTGTTTCCTCTGCAATGCAGAAACACTCTTAAGACTTGTTAATCCGGCTTAAAGAATGACACATCCATACACACACACACACACATACACACACACATACACAAACAGACACACACATGTACACACATACACACAGAGAGACACAGATATATGCACATACACACATATACAGACACAGACAGATACACACACATACACACACGGACACACAGACACACACACATACATACGTACACACACACACAGTCTCTGCAGTTGAAGCATTATACTCGTAGGCAGGACACTGGAACAACTGTGAGTGATGTCTAAGTCGTGATTTCGAATGACTTTTGTGAATCAGACCAGGGACTGAGGTGGGAATTCCTCTTGTACCCTATAGGGATTCACAAATTGGTCTTCACAGGAGCTGGATTGCTTTCTATTTTTTATCATATGTTTGCAGTTTTCCCATGAAGCTTTGCAAAGCACCATGTGGAATTTTCTGGTTGTGTCATTTTGCCATATCAGCCCTGAATGCCATAATATGAAACAATATTCAACATTCTTTTCTGATTTCAGCTTCTATCATGTAGCCTCTTCCTAACAGCTTAATACTTTGACGTTTGTATTCATGGAATACAACTACATTAACACTTTGAAAAATATCTCAAAATTCGAGGAAAATACAATATAGTCTAGACAACAAAGCAAAAAAATGAACTAGTCAGGACTCTGTTGACCTCTAATAGTGATGAAAAGACTGGAAACGCTTACATTCTGACACCTTTGACTATGGCTAAGCTTACAGGACTTGAGCAAAGAGGTATGTAGCAACATGAATACCCATTGTGCGCAACAAAATAGGATGGCATGTTCAGTCTTAATGCAGTGGGGAGGGACTTGATTCTGCCCCAACTTAATGTGTCAGACTTTGTTGACTTCCCATGGAAGCTCCTACCCCTTGGGAGGAGTGGATAGGGAGAGTGTTGGGAAAAGCAGGGCAGGAGGAGGGGTGGGGGGGGAGAACTGTGGGTGGAATGTAAAATGAAATATATATATATATATATATATATATATATGAAAATGTAAGTAAGTTATATATCCTCTGTCTTGTAGACACCAATGAGAGCCAAGAAATGTCATTTGATTTGAGCTAAGGGACAGGAATTCTCTATGAATGATGCACTGATTTTTCTCTACTACTACTCAATGCCCTGTTTACAATACAAATTTATCATATAAGAAATAAAGGTCAAACACGTGAGAGGAAATGAAAGCAATATATGTGTGTCTAGAACTGGCTTACATCATTTTATTACGCTTCCAGAGCAAGTGTGTGGAATGAGTGTTGTTCCTTCAGTGGATGTTAAGGTTGAGGGTCTGAGAAAATAATTAACATGAAGTCACATATTTTACAAAAGAATCAGAATTTAAATCTAGGTCTCCATACCTCTGCATTCCTGCTCTTCTTACTTCATGTTGGTGCCTCCACAAACACAGTTTTGCAACACACGAAGTCCTTTTGTCTCATAAAGGGAACCATAACTTTTTTCCCCTTTTTTGCTATTGTTCTAACCACCACTGCTGACTGTACACTGAGAAAAGAGATTGTGCCACATGTCAAACCTCTGCCTTTGCTCTCTGGAGATGCTTTCCACTTTCTGACTATTATTAATAAATAGTTACAAAACCGTGTCTCATCTTTGAGGACTTTTATTTTCTTTTAGTCTTTCTGGTACCAATCCTTTCTCTCCACAGTATTCCTTTTTTTTTTGAGTATAGTCTTGGTTGGAAGAAAGCTTTTGTCTCCGACTTGGAAAGCTGAAACTGCAGAACACAGGAGCTCACCTTCCAGAACATTCTGGAGTATGGGCATGAAACCCAAGATTGGCCAACTAAAGGTTGTCAAGAGTGTTGAGATGCGAGTAATGGAGGAAAGTCAAGAAGGTCATGGATATTTCAGAAAGCTCTGCCCTAACATCCATTTCCTAGTTCTTATTCCATTCTTGTATTAAACTCTAACAATTCCCAATGACAAATTTCCCATGTACTGTAAGTATAAACAACTGCATTTTTTCTTCTGTTCACATTTTTGATAATTGCATGTTGAGTATAATGCATTTTGTTCACATTTGCCTCTCCATCCTCTAACTCCTTCTATGTTCCTCATCTTCTTCTCAATTTTTTGTTCTTTTTTATAATTGGAGAGTATGGGTATATATCTCTGTGTGTCTGTGCATGTGTATATACCTACTAGTCTAGCTGCTTACCTCTATGCACATGGATGCCTGTTTTAAATTAGCTTGATTCTGTTTCTGTGGTTTACAGAATATGAATTAATAGAGTCATCTCTCAGTATTAATGTATTTACCTGACTTTCTGAATTCAGAAATATAAGCCAAAGCTATTAAAATAAAAATAAGTTAGAAACTGGAAAGAAAGTTATGTACTAGGTATTTTTATTAAGTTTAATGTATAGTGTACATATTAAATATGAATATTTTCTGTTTCAAGTAGTAGAGTAAATTTTATTATGTTTGAACCTCCTAGAAATATGAAAAAGAAAGTAAAAACTAAGCTAGCATTGGAATTCATTGCTGCACAAATACATCCTAAGTGTGCCTACACAAAGAGTTTACTGACCATCTAAGCAAGAAGATATTTTCAGTTGCTTAGATGAGAGAATTCCTAAAGAACATTCCTTGTGATTAGTCCTGATCCTAGACCGAAAGAAAACATGTAATCTCTGTGTTTTGGGGAATTAGGTCCAATGTCTGTAGATGGACTCTAGAGGAAGGGCTAATGCAGGCTGTTTGATAACATTCCTCAGTCCAAGTCAGTTGTGTCATGTCACAGGGAACTTTGACACAAGCAGTTCCATGGGAGAAGAACACCTGGACGCGAGTCTCTGCAGCGCTGTGATACATCCAGGGAGACTGTACATTCTGAACAGTGGAAAGTCTGTAGACATCTAACACATATCCAAACATGTGTGTAATGCATTGATAAGAAACTAGTTTAATTGCTGGGTAAGCCGTCTTCTCTGATTATGGAGCAGACAGTTAGCCTGATCCTTAGATTGGAGTCTGAAGGCAGAAACATATATGGAAGGAAATTATTTTTCTTTTGGAAAAGACACAAATATTTTTAAGTTATTATTAGGCTATTTAAAATAACAAAGTGTAAACAGCATTAAAGGTACTGCCTTAGCAAAAAAGGGTAATAAAACTTAAAAATGAGTTAAATAGCTATCTCAGTAGAATTTCAATAAAATATATATGAATCATGAAAAAAGTTAACCACAAATGGTTGGTATGACTGTTTCCAAATTAGAATAAATTTAATTCAAAGAGTATTACATATTATAAAAGTAACTCATTAGAGTGTCAAAAAGTCACCTCAAAGGCAAGTGTAATTTTAAATATGGTGTATAGCTGATAACACTACTTTAAATATATAAGGCAAAAATAGCAGAACCTAAAGGTGAATAGTCACATTGCAATCCTGCTTAGAAATTTTAATATAATTCTTCTACAAATTAAATAAATAAGCAGGCAAAAGTATAAGGTAGTTACAAAAGATTTGAAGAACTCCATTAACCAAGTTGACCAAGTTCACCTATCTGTACTAGGCAGCTACAGCTTATAAATTATATTTAAAAACATGCAAAGCATTCACTAAAATAGAATGCTGAGTCACAGAAGAAAGTTCAATAAATTTCAAAGCATTGAAATCATATGGAATATGTTTTGACAATGAAAAATTAGAGGACAAATATACAAAAATAGTAATTACAAAGTTACTCAAATTATTTGCTTAGTAAAGTATGTCATAGTGACTTAACAAACACAAAAACTTGAAATATTTTGAATGAAATAAGAAAGCACATGCATATATTTATAAATAGAAAATAGAGGATACCTTTAGTTTTCAATTCATACATTAAAAAAGAGTGCCATAATATATTTAACATTGAATATTAATAACGTTAAAAAGATCAACAAATCTTTTTTTTTTTTTTTTTGGTTTTTTTCGAGACAGGGTTTCTCTGTAGCTTTGGTGTCTGTCCCGGAACTAGCTCTTGTAGACCAGGCTGGCCTTGAACTCCCAGAGATCCGCCTGCCTCTGCCTCCCGAGTGCTGGGATTAAAGGTGTGCACCACCACCGCCTGGCCAAATCTTATCTAAATAAACCAGTCACGAAACTGTAACAGTTAAAAAGAAGAGGATTTAAATAGTGCTTAATCTTCTGAATACAAGATTAACTAAAAAAATAAAATCTATAGCACTCCTTTATACAAATGATAAATGGAATGAGAAAGAAATCAGGGAAACAATACCCTTCACAATAGCCACAAATAATATCAAATGTCTAACCAAACAAGTCAAAGACCTATATGATAAAAACTTCAAGTCTTTAAAGAAAGAAAATGGAGAAGCTGTTAGAAGATGAAAAAATATCCCATGCTCATGGATTGATATGATTAACATAGTAAAAATAACTATTTTATCAAAATCAAGCTATAGATTCAGTATAATTCCCATTAAAATTCTAACACAGTTTCTTCACAGATCTTGAAAAAACAATACTCAACTTCATATGAAAAAAACTAAAAACCCAGGATAGCCAAAACATCCCAGTGCAATAAAAGACCTGCCAGAAATATCATCATCCCAGATCTCAAGCTCTACTACAGAACTGTAGCAAAAAAACAAAAACAAAAACAAAACAAAACCAGCATGGAGTAGACATAAAACAGACATGTGGATGAATGGAATTGAATCAAGGAACCTGGTATAAATCCACACACCTATGGATGCCTGATTTTTGATAAAGAAGCCAAAATTATACAATGGAAAAAAAAGAAAACATCGTCAACAAATGGTGCTGGCATAATTGAATGTTGGCATGCAAAAGAATGCAAAGAGATTCATATCTATTGCCCTGCACAAAACTCAAGTCCAAGTGGATTAACATAAACCTAGTTACACTGAACCTGATGGGTGAGAAAGCGGGAAAGAGCCTTGAACTCATTGACACAGACTTCTTGACTAGAGCACTTGTAGTACAGACCCTGTGATTGACAATTATTAAGTGAGACCTCCTCAAACCTAAAAGCTTCTGTAAGTCAAAGGACACTGTTCACAAGACTAAACGGCAGCCTACAGAATGGGAAAAGAGCCCCACCAACCCCACATCTGAAAAATAATTGATCTCCAGAATATATAAGAATTCAAGAAACTAGATACCAAAAAACCCCCACTTAAAAACAAGGTACAGATATAAACAGAGAATTCTCAACTGAAGAATCTCAAATGGCAAAAAGACCCTTAAGAATTATTCAACATCTTTAGCAATCAGAAAAATGCAAATCAAAACAACTCTGAGAGTCCATTTTACACCTGTCAAAATGGCACTAATTACAGATTATGCTGGAGAGGATGTAGAGTAAGGGGACCACTCCTCTACTGCTAATGAGAGTGCAAACTTGTCCAGCCACTTTGGAAATCAATATGGAAGTGTCTCAGAAAATTAGGAATCAATATACCTCAAGATTCAACTATACCACTCTTGGGCATATATCCAAAAGATGTTCACGGATTCCACAAGGCCACTTGCTCAACTATGTTCATAACAGCATTATTCATAATAGCCAGAACCTGGAAACAACATAGATGTCATTCAATGGAAGAATGGATAAAGAAAATGTAGTACATTTACACACTGAAGTATTAGTCAGCTGTTAAAAAGAAAGACATAAGGAAGTTTGAAGGCAAATGTATAGAAGTAGAAAAAAACATACTGAGTGAGGTAACCCAGACTCAAAGACAAACATGGTGTGTAGTTACTCATCAGTGGATATTAGTTGTGAAGTAAATGATAACCATGCTACAATCCACAGCCCCAGAGAGGCTAGGTAGAAAGAAGGGTCCAAAAGGTGAATGGAACCATAGATTCTCCTGGGAAGGTGAAACAGAAGAGATTTCCTAGGTGGACTGGGGGTCAGGGAGGATCAGAACATGAGGAATTGGGTGAGGAAAGTGGATGGAGATGGAGAGAAATGAAAGAGACATCTTTTTAGAGGAGGCATTTTGGGTTTGAAGGAGAAACCTGGTGCAAGGGAAGCTCCTACAAATCTGCAAGGATCGCCCAGTTAAAACTCCCAGGTAGCCTGTGCTGGCCATCTTCTGTCATCATATTGGTAACTACCTCAATTGTCATTAGAGAACCTTCATCCAGTAACTTATGGAAACAATACAGAGATCCACAGCCAAACTCTTGGCTGAACTTGGAGAATCTGTTGGCTGACTTTCCTTTTGCTGGTTGTCTTGCCCAACCTTTATACAAAGGGAGGAGCTTAGTCCTACCTCAACTTAATATGCCATGCTTTGTTGACACCCATGGGAGTCCTGCCCCTGCTGAACAAAACAGAAACTGAAAACGAGTAGTTAGAGGGGTGCTGGTGAGGGAGAGATGGGGGAAGGAATAAAAAAAGAGTAAAATTCATGGCTAAATTTGTTGGTACATGCCTATTAATCTTAGCAGTTGAGAGGTAGAAGGGAACCTTTGTTAACAGTGAGATGGAGACCATCCTTGGGTATCATCTTATCTCAAAAAGAAAAAAAAGAAAGACAGAAAGGAAGGAAGGAAGGAAGGAAGGAAGGAAGGAAGGAAGGAAGGAAAAAGGAAGGAAAGAAAGAAAGAAATGAAATAGTATTAAAGCTGCCAAAATGGCAATGTCAGTATAAATCTTATTGACATAAAAGAATGAGATGATATGAGGAATAAATTTATGGCAATGAACTTAATAACTATTTTGAAGTGTACAAATTTCTTGACAAATGAATGTACTAAACTCTACACAAGAAGATTCTATAGTCCTATATCTACTAAACATATTTGAATATTTAACCAGTCTTTAAAAAAAAAAAACCTTCTACCTTCTCTTAAAATCAGATCAATTTACTAATGAATTCTATCAAATACTGAAGAAAAATCCCTCATCTATACTCTCTTTAGAATATTAAAAACAATGCTTCCCACTCTTCCATATGTCCAGCAGGATGGTGATACCAAGATCCAGTCAGGATATTATAGTAAATGAAAGAATTTCCTCAAATGATATCACACAGATAACCCTTGTGAACACAAATGAAAAATTACTGATTGAAGTTTCAGGAACCTAAATTTATGACCACTGTAAAACACCAGTTGTACTGACAGTACTATTTACTTCAGCACCACAGTCATGATTTAACATTAGACAGTTAGCAATGAAGTCACATACTTTGCACAATATAGGTGGAAATCCATCGGACTTTGTAGATGTATGGAAAGAATTATGAAATTAAAATTTTAATTTAAGAAAAGCTTCTAGAAAGCTATAAAAAGAGACGTTTTCAGTATGAGAATTTAAAAGCCTGCAATTAATAAAATATATCATGATTATCATGATTGAATATTGCACCATTTTCCTTGGTATAAGAAAATAAATATGTGCATACCTTTCATGTTTATGACATGTTATTTTAGATTACATAGCTCATAAGAGAAACAGGAAAAGAACAGAAAGACAAGTAGAGAATCAAATGGAACATCAAAGGAATACAAAAATCTGAGGTGAAAATTGGTTGACTATGTTGCATCTTATGGCATATTTATATATTTTAAAGATACAAAGAGGTCTATAAACAATGAGCACTAATATGTTACTTCACCAAAATCACAGGAAATTTAGGTTCATATAAAAATTCAAAAAATAACATCATCAACACCAACCCTAAATGTGTAATAAATCATTGTTGTGCATCTAAGTAATCCAACATATGTATAACATTTTGATGTGCTCTTGAGTGGAGAAACAAAAATCTTGAAAATAAATGTGTTGATGCCACTGGGTATTCATTAAAAATAGAAATGTATCTTGTCTGCTTCTTGTCTTATGCCAAAACTCACTGGATAAAACAAAAAACTATTAACCATTAAAAGAAACAAAATTTGGCACATTGACCCCTTCTATCAGACCCTGAAAATTACAAGTCCCACTCTGCCCACAAGCCCTCCTATCCTCTGCAACCTCAAGGAAACCTGAAACACAAGCTATGCCTGAACAGAGAGAACCAAGAAAGAGGACCAGGATAGTAACTATAAAGCACAGGCTACAACTGCAAAGAGAGAACCAAGAGAGCAGAACAAGAGAATGGGCCAAAAGAGACCTCAGTGGCCCTCTGAGTCACATACAGCAATAGCACAGAGCAGACCGAGAACAGCTTCCAAAGATACAGACAGTCACTGCAAGGACTGGACCAAAAGGCAAAGGCGTGGTCCAGCACCAGTTGGAGGAAAAGACAGGTAGGCACCAATGCAGGAATTTATTCCATAACCTAAAAAGTAACATGGCAAGGCCAGAACCCAGTGGTCATACAATAGGAATACTTGAACATCTTAACCCAGGAGAAGCAGAAAAAATCTATTTAAAATGTAACTTTATAAGTATGATGGAGACCTTTAAAGAGGAAATGAAAAATTCTTAAAGAAATGGAGGAAATGGAAAACAAAAATTGGAAGAAATCAATAAATCTCTTAAAGAAACCCAATAAGACCAAGAAAAAAACCAACAGGTGAAGCAAACAGTTCAAACTGTTCAAGACTTGAAAAGTGAAATAGAGGGTATAAAGAAAACACAAACCAAAGGAATTCTGGAAATGAAAAATCTGAGTAAAAAATGGGAACTACAGATGCAAGCATAACCAACAGACTACAAGAAATGGAAGAAAGAATCTCAGGTGTTGAAAATACTATAGAGGAGACAGATTCATTGGTCAAAGAAAATGTTAATTCCAACAAATCATTACCAAAAAACATCCAGGAAATCTGGGACATCATGAAAACACCAAACCTAAGAATAATAGGAATAGAAGAACAGGAAGGACTTCAGCTCAAAGGCACAGAAAATATATCCAGCAAAATCATTGAAAAAAACTTTTCCAACCTAAAGAAGGATATCCATATGAAGGTACAAGAAGTTTACAGAATACCAAATAAACTAAACCAAAACAAGTCTCCTTGCCATATAATAATCAAAATACAAAACATACAGAATGAAGAAAGAATATTAAGAACTGCAAGTACCATATAAAGGTACAATTATCAGAATTACACCCGACTTCTCAATGGAAGCCATGAAAGTCAGAAGGTCCTGGATAGATGTGCTCCCTCCAGACACTAAGAGACCATGAATAAAGGCCCAGATTACTATACCCAACAAAGCATTCAATCATCATTGATGGACAAAATAAGATATGCCATGACAAAACTAGATTTAAACAATACCTATCCACAAATCCAACACTACAGAAAGCGCTAAAAGGAAAAACTCCATCCTAAGGAAGTTAATCACAGGCAGCAGATAAGCTCACACAAGCAAACCCCAAAGAAGGGAAACACACAAAAACAACCACTGAAAAATAACAGGAATTAACCATCATTGGTCATTAATATCTCTTAATATGAATGGACTCAAATAATCTATAAAAAGACACAGGCTAACAGAATAGATACTAAAGCAAGCTCACTCCTGCTGCATACAAGAAACAATCCTCAATCTCAAAGTCAGACATTATATCAGAGGAAAGGGTTGGAAAAAGATTTTCCAATAAAACTGACCTAAGAAACAAATAAGTGAAAAAGCTGTTTGACAAGAACATTAAGTCTTTGAAGAAAGAGTTAAAGAAGATACCAGAAAATGGAAAGATCTTCCATGCTCTTGCATAGGCAGAATTTATATAGCAAAAATGGCCATCAGTATGGCAGTTTCTCAGAAAACTGGGAATCAACCTACCTCAGAACCCAGGAATATCATTCTTGGGCATATACCAAAGGATGATCAATCATACTACAAAGACATTTGCTCAACTATGTTCATAGCAGCATTATTTTTAATATCCAGAACCTGGAAACAACCTAGATGCCCCGCAACTGAAGAATGCATAAAGAAAATGTGGTACATTTACAAAATGGAGTACTACTCAAAGGTAAAAAACAATGACAACTTAAAATTTTCATGCAAATGGATGAACTAGAAAAAAACAGCCTGAGTGAGTTAATCCAGACCGAGAAAGATGAGCATGGTGTATGCGCACTCATAAGTGAATACTAGCTGTAATGCAAAAGATAACGAGCCTATAATCCACAACCCTAGAGAAGCAAAATAACAAGCTAAACCCTAAGAGAAACCTATAGATCACCCTGGGATGGGGAAATAGACAAGATCTCCTGAGAAAATTGGGAGCATGGGTGTGGGGGGAGAAAGAAAGGCAGAAGGGGAGAAGGAGGGGCAAAAGGAAGGGGGAGGAGAACTTGAGGAACATGATAGTTAAGATGGAGGAAGGACAGAGATGGAGACCATGGAAAGAGATAGAGGGAGTCATTTTAGGGCTAGTAAGAAACCTGGCACCTGAGAAATTACCAGAAATTCACAAGGATGACTTCAGCTAAGACTCTAAGCAATAGAGAAGAGGGTGCCCGAAATGGCTTTGCCCTATAGTCAGATTAATGACTATGTTAAACGTCACCATAGAACCTTCATCCAGCACTGATGGAAACAGAGGCATAGAGCTACAAGGGAGCACTGGTCTGAGTTCCCAAAGTCCAGTTGAAGAATGGGGGGAGTAAGAATATGAGCAAAGAGGTCAAGACCATGATTGGGACACCCACTGAAACAGTTTACCTGAGCTAATGGGAACTCATTTGACCAGAGAGGGAATGAGCCTGCATAGGAAAAAACTAGGCCCTCAAAATGTGGGTGACAATTGTATGGCTGGGATCAGGATTTATCCCTACTGCTTGTACTGGCTTTTTGGGAACCTATTCTCTTTGGAGGGATACCTTGCTCTGACTAGATGTAGTAAGGAGGGCCTCGGAAAAATTTAGAGTAAAAATTTATCTAATTAAATAATAGATTTTCTAACTCTCAGGCTCCAGGGAAATTAACATAAGGGTGGAAATAAGAAAACATGGGGTTTTACTGTTTCCTTAATTTACAATATTGAGAGCATCTTTCCTAAAGAAAACAATAAATGACTTGGAATGCCGGTGATGTAACATCTCAGGTGAATGCATCATTCACATCTAAAAATACTCATTATGCAACAGATACAATAGCTCCAAATGAGATTCCCCCGAAACATTTTGACAATCCAAGTGTTCAGCTATACCTTTGCTAGTTGTCTTTGTAATGATTAAGCCAACGTTAACAAATTTCTTTAAAAAACATTTTTGTAATAAGTTGGAGGCTAATCATGCTCAGATTCATAAAAAAGATTGAAAATATTAACTATAATCCAAATATTTTAGTAAGAAGTCTCTGCTTTACACCTGTGCAAATTCTTTTCCTTAATAATAAATAAAAATTTCTAAATGCAGGCACATATGTGTATTCCAACTGCATATGCCTTAAAGAAAATAAGTACTAAAATATTTATCAAAAGCCAATAACGCTAATGGAGTCAAATTGTGATTATTGTAATTCCCTGTATTCTTAGAAGTCCTGCTCACCAGAGGAATGTATCTCAGTCTATCAGTCTGTTCACTGGTTATTTATATAACATAAGCAGCAGGATAAGGGCACTGAGAACTACATACCTATCTATTCGTGAGTACTTGTTTGTATCAATCATTCTACATGTTTCAATTATAATATTATTTATAAAATTAATAACAAATACTTGAAGTCATTCCTACTTCTGTAATGTAAAAGACATTGATCTGTGTTTTTGAAAATTTTTCTCACTGTAAATGAATACAATATTATTGGAGTTATGAAATAAGTGCTTTCCCCTCTCAGACTACATAATGGGGTATGCAATTCACTAATTTTATTGGGTCCCCAATGAAACTTTGGATGTTGAATGGAATGAACCAGTAACAGCAATACTCAGAGATAATTCTTAGACTTGCTTGATGTGATTGTTAGTCTTGTCAACTCGGTTAGAATGAAAATGACTAGGGAATTAGTAAAAAAATACCTGGGGGTGTCATCGATGGCATTTCCAGAAATAAATAGATTATGAGGTCTCTGACCTAGTAATTGAATTGGTCCCTTAATGGGCTGACACGTGTAGAAAGCCCTAGCTGGAGGACAGATTACTGCAAATGCACCTATGTGATTTGTTTAATCATTCGCTCTTAAATGTCTGAAATCTTGGATTATAGTGGTTAAATTCAGGTACAAAATTATATTTAGGAATTCCTTCCTAAAAATTAGTAAAAGACTATTTTAGGTGTATCTTTTGTGGGTCTTCTAGAAGTTCTTAGCTTAGCCTATGAAGCTAAGTAGCTTAGACAGAAAAAAATCAGTTAAATGGGAGAATAACTGGCACTTTCTTCTGTCAGCTCTACACCTCATGAGGTAGGATACATTCAAGTATCTGCTTTGTTACAAAAGGCCAGGCTTGCTGACTTTAGACATCTATTTATACACCAGTCTACCCTTTCCGGGCAGTTATGCTTTGGGCCTCGAAATGAGATTTTAACCATTCGGGTTCCTGGTTTTGAACAATTGAACTGGAACTGAGCCACATGACACACTTTTACAGAACTTCTCAGCTACCATACTGCAAGGCTCCTGCCACACACCTGTGTACTGATCCTTTCCTTCCTGTTTCTGTCTTTCTGGAGAAATCTCCACAGCGAATGGATCACACAGGAATTTTTGTAACTTAATTTTTGAAAAATGCTCCAAATTGTCTTCTAAGAAACATTCAAAATTATTTTCTGTTAGCATAAATTTTTATTCATTGTAAGTTCCTTTGTTGGATAAAACCACAAGGGACTTACATATTTTTTTCTCAGTGGGGTCTACTCAATATAACCTGAGTAGGTAGACATGTTACCTCAGAAAGTGCTTTCACTACTGGGAGAATGTTTCCCATTTATAATAAAGTTTTCCTCTTGTTGAGAGTCCCAATCATTTGTCAGAATTATTCACCACTTAAAATCCATTCCAATATGACCAGAATCAATTCAGATTAGCAGACTTCTAAATTCTCAAAAATACCCAACTTTAAGGACAATAAAATGTCCTTTTCGTATATATTGCCAGGCTGTTTCTTAGTGCTTGATGTGGTCTGAAGGATACTAATTCCCATCCACACATCTTACAGTCTGACCCAAGAAGAACTTTTAATCATACCGAGGATCAATTTCCTTTATTTAGAAAGAGATTTTTATTTTGAATTTTGTATGATTGTTCTGAGCAACAAAAATGAGCATATAATTTTAAATAGAAAACTATTTTTGAATGGATGTTGGTTTATTTGGAGAATAGCAGGAAAGGTAAGTGATGCAGTGGTGTATGAACCAGTTTCTGTCCAATCATCTAGTGTGTTTTCTTATGTTTTAATGGTTTGGGCCAGAATACTTGTCAGAATATTTCCTGCTTTAAGCAGGAAGATATAAATGAAAACTTGTGGTTTGGACTATCAGCCTATCTTGGTGGGGAATGTGTGGCTAAGCATACACTATGAACGAACCACTTTGCATTATGAAAGCCAGGAAGCAGAATTAAAACATATAGAAATGTAGATAGGAACAATGAATAAATGAATTTTTAATTGTGTTTCTTTTAAAGCTGTTAAATGGCTAGTTTTATGTGCGTGTGAGCTGTCATACTAAAGCTCAAATCCAGGCTTTGCTGGTGTTTGTAAGTTGTTGTTTTATATAAGAGTTTAAATGTAAAAGGGAGAGAGAATTGGAGAGATGGAACAGAACTACAGTTTTTGTTCTGAAAACTTTTCAGGTGTGAAAGGTGGATGACAGGTGCCAAGGACTTCCAGGGAACACAGACCTCTCAGGTCTGTAGTATCAGTATTCCAGTCAAGCCCGGAAGGTCCTGACACTCCCGGCAGGGGCTCAAAGCATATTGCATAATAAAGACAGTCGCTGAGGGGAATATAGAATACCATCCTGTCATTAACTTGCTGAGAAGCAAGGCTGGAAAATCCCTGAGTAAGTACACTAGACAGTAGGTACAAACCTTGACATAACTATAGTCATGGACTGTTCTCTATGTTTCTCCACATAAACCCACTTACATGTTCCCTTTGATTATAGGTTTCCTCCTTAAATTAAACTTATCCCCCACAGGCCTCTTCCTTTGATGCAAATGACAGGGGTTGTGAGAATATAATAAATATTGTCCAGGTGAGCCTGTCTCAGGCACACCAGCACGTAGCACAGAAACTCTACTGAAATTATTCTCCACAAAGCAAACAATAGATATTAGCATCATTCAAGGCTATCACCATTTGTGTTGATTTCCCACAGATTAACCTGGCACATACTATATACAAACTATGGATAAATTATTTTCATTTGTTCAACAAATATTTGTATAAAAAATAAATCCAGGACAAAGAAATGAAACTGTGATTAAGGCACACAAAATCCCACTATGAAGCAAACATTAGCTAACATTCATAGAGAAGCACATATTCGGGCCTCTGGTGGAGGAACAGCTATGTATAAATGTCTTTGTGGGTGAACACAAGATATTTGATAAGAAGCATAATAAATCTGAGATTTTTTTTTATTTTAAGTTAATTTTTATTTGAGATGATTAAATTGTATTAGCTAAATTTTATTTATTTATTTATTTATTTATTTTTAATTAATTTATTTAATTATTAAAGATTTCTGCCTCTTCCCCGCCACCACCTCCCATTCCCTCCCCCTCCCCAATCAAGTCTTCCTTCCTCCTCAGCCCAAAGAGCAAGCAGGTTTCTCTGCCCTGTGGGAGGTCCAAGGACCACCCACCTCTATCCAGGTCTATTAAGGTGAGCATCCAAACTACCTGGGCTCCCACAAAGCCATTACGTGCAATAGGATCAAGAACCCATTGCCATTGTTCTTCAGTTCTCAGTAAAAGATATGTCAAGAGCTGAAGAAATGGGTCATCAGTTAAAGCACTTAGTGTTCTTGTAGAGCACCCAGATTCTATTGCTAGCACTTACATAGTGGCTCACAACCATCTGTAATTTCAGTTCCAGCAGACCCAACAACCTCTTCTGACCTCTGTGGGCATCAGGCATGCATACATATGCTCCACAGACGTACATGGAAATAAAACCCCAAATGCACAAAATGCACATGACAATAAAATAAAATAAGTGACCTTTTTTGAGATAGGGTTTCTGTGCAGCTTTGGAGCAATGTCTGGAACTAGCTCTTGTAGACCAGGCTGGCCTTGAACTCAAGGAGATCCACTTAACTCTGCCTCCTGAGTGTTGGAATTAAAGGCATGTGCTACCACCACCCAGCAATAAATGACTCCTTTAATAGTACCCCTTTGTAAAAAGACACTTAGGTTTAGAGGTTGGGTAGACAGTTTTACCGAGGGAAGGGAAGGAAGAAAAGTGTGACAAGCAGGGGATTCTGGGTGAGTGTACACAGTTCATAGATAGGAATTAGAAGAGCAGATCAGCACAGATTTATAGAGTATCTTAAAAACACTGAAATTTACTTTGAAATGAAAAGGTAAGGGTAGGTTTTAGGCAGAGAAATTATCTAACTTAGATTAGATAGTGTGTGTATATGGTGTATGTGTGTGTGTGTAGATTGGTCAAGAAGGAGTTTTATTTTAGGCTATATTATGTGAAATGTCTAATAAAATCAAAATGTTTGTGGAGTGTCTGGTGAAATATGGACCTGGGTTCACCTGAAAATATCTGTGCTATTTGAAAGTTGTCATCATGTGATATTGAAGGCCACAAGATAGCACGAGACCATAGTAAGCATGGAGAGAAAAGCATTCAAATCGCAAGTCACTAGACACCAACAGCAGGTTGATAAGAAAAGTCAAGAGGCCGGGCGGTGGTGGCGCACGCCTTTAATCCCAGCACTCGGGAGGCAGAGGCAGGCGGATATCTGTGAGTTTGAGGCCAGCCTGGTCTACAAGAGCTAGTTCCAGGACAGGAATCAAAAGCTACGGAGAAACCCTATCTCGAAATATCAAAAAAAAAAAAAAAAAAAAAGAAAGAAAGAAAGAAAGAAAGAAAGAAAAAAGAGAAAAAAAAGAAAAGTCAAGAGACCAGAAATGAAGTGAGAAAAGCATAGCTTTCCAGAAACAGAGTAATAAAAATGTTCCAAGGAAGGAGACAAACCAGCTCTGAGACCTGGGCCAGGTTTCAATCAGTAAGACAGACAAGCAAGCTGTGCCTTGTAGATTGAGCAACATGGAAGATATTCATGACTAGAATATTTTATATGGATTAGCTTGACTCAAAACCCAACTGTAGCAATTACAAAATAAAAAGGGGAAAGATATTTGAGACATCATGTTTATACAAACTAATCAAAGATGATGCAAATGTGGACAACCAGTTGATAATATCAAGGATGCTAAAATCAGAACTAATTTCCAAAAACTTTTTATCATATTGAACTCATACACAAAGTTCACCAAAATATCATTTGAAAGAGTAGAACATTAGAGACTGAAGGTATGGAGTAGCCATTAGGAGCTCTTGCTCCTCTATCAGAGAAGCTCAGTTTGTTTATATAGCACCCATGTTGAATAGCTGTCAAACATCTATAACTCCAGGTCAGGGAATCTGATGCTCTCTTCTTGCCTCCATGGATGCCTGCATGAGCACATACACACACAAACACATGCACAAACAAGAATCAAAATAAGTCATTTATTTAAAGAATAAAACCACAGTTTGTTAAAGATTGGTTAAGTAAAATATGACCTTCCCCAAAGCAATATGCCTTACCCTCTCTGAGGAGTGGATGGGAGGTGAGAGTGGGGTAAGTGGAGGGAATTGGAGGAGAGGAGGGAATGGGAACTTGGGTTGGTATGTATAATTAAAAAAAGTATTTTCTTTTTTTTTAAAATAAAACAATAAAAAATATGGCTTTCAAAGTATGGACTATGAAATACTATAGCTGCTCATGTGTATAGGGCAAACCCTGTATGTTTTAACCTTGAAATTTCCCAATTTATTTTCATGAACATAGCTCATGACTGTGGGGTGTTCCTAGTACAGCTTGCCTGGTGCATGCCTACATGTGGGTTTCTTTAATTAGCTAAACTAGACAGAGTACAGGAATGAATAATATTCTGGTTAGCACTGCTATACTGCTGAGGCAGAAGGACACCCTGAGTCTGGGGCATTACAATATTCAGTGTGATGTGAGAAGAACTTTAATCTTTCATCAAATTAAATGTCTTTCTCTTCTGCAATCTTCAACTCCCCAGGGAAAGGACATTTGCCCTTTCTATGTTCCTAGCTCTTCTGCCTCACAGCCAGCAGCTGCTTCTGTTCTTCCAGGGTGGGCATCAGATGGAAGGAAGTTAGCACAATGTTCCTGACTGTTTCTATTCTATTTTAGAATCAATTTTCTGAATACTGGCTCTATAGAATCATCCATGGCTTCTCTGAAGACTCCTTCACTGTGAGTCTTCAGTGCCACCATTCCCTTCCATGACCAAACACTCACAAGTAGGTGGTCTTAATGCATACCTGTTCCTGTCCCCCAGACAGTTTCTTTCTTCTGTGTGGCTCTTCCATAGTAGGACATCATTTAGGGATAGTTTCAAACTATCCCAAGTCAATCCTTTTGAACACACAATTTCAGTTCTTTTGGCAAACGAGAGCCTCCTAAAGAGCCTATCTACTCTGTATAACTTTGCTACCAAGTTTTGTTGAAAGTGTGCCTCAAAAACTCCCAATACATATACATATCTTTTAAGCAAATATTCAGAACCAGCCACCATAAAAAAGATCCTCTTACCAGGTCCTCTGAAAATGTGACTCACAAGCATCTTAACATACATGCCTAGAACTTATTTATCTATTAGAATAATTCAGTTCCTCTACTTCAAAACTGCAGGATGTTGAGCATCTTTCCTCTTGGGTTGCTAATGTTCTAGCATCAATACAAATTTTAACAAGAAAAAGAAAGTACCACTGCTGCCCTAGTATTCTTTATTCATTCAACACAATTGCTTCACTGTAAGGCAGTGGCTAGGCTTCAGAATTTAAAGAGTAATATGCAGATTTATGTAAGATGAGAGCACATGCCATGTGTGGTCTTTAAAGAAACAAATGGGTACCTACATTGACCTTCTTTGTATTCTTAGAAATACCATATTCAATTACAAATGGACAGCCTATTCATGTGGAGCAGTTAGTTTTACATATTCCCTAGTTGAATTAATTAATGAGAAGTTGGTCTTTTGCTTATATATTAATGTTTATGGGAAGCTGTGGGGGGATCCACATCAAATTGTATAAGAACAAAAACTTATTCGACACCCATCACTGACTGTGCATGTCTGTGTATCAAACTCTTCAAATATCTTATGTTAAATTGTAACTTTTATTTTATTCAGAGCTTTTGTAAGTCAGTCATCCGGATGTGGTTGAGTTGGTGCTTCTGTTTCAGTAACAACCACAACACAAAAGACCTGTTTCCAAGTTCACTTGTGTTGTTGGCAAGCTTTTAGTGGTTACTGGCCAGAGTCATCCATTCGGTGCCATATAATTCTCTCCACAGGGTTATTTCTGATATGGCAGCTGGCGTGTCTAAGAGGGCAAGTGGAGTACCCGTTTGGAGATGGGAGTAAGAGAGGCAAAAGAGCAGGGCTTCTAATGGGAGTTATTAGCCTTTTTGTCACGTAATCATAGATACAGCATCCCACTACTTTACTCTAATATGTCTCTTAGAAATAAGTCACAGAATTATGAGAATGAGGCTGGAGAGTTCTGGATCTTGGGGACCATCTTAAAGGATCCTGCTTACTTGATGCTTTTCTCTTTGTCCATTCTTTCCCACACACCCAATAGGTATGGAATTCTCTATTTTCCCCAACAATATTTTCAATTTCAACACACAGTACCCTAAAAGGCCACAGCTGTACAAATGGGATCATGTAAACTAACACATCACACTTAGTTGTAATTATGTCATATAACTAGATTACAATGAAGGTTTTATTACCATAACATACTTTTAGTCTTTCAATAATTGGATTTCTTAGTAAAGAAGTTGTGTTCAAATGAATTCTCTCTTGTCAGTAGTTGTATCAAGGGGAAGTTCTTTGTAATGAGTTGTGATCCTCAAGAGTTTCTGTTGTTGCTTCTTAAGTTTTATTCCAATAAAAATGTAAGTTTGTTGTTTCCAAAGTCTTCCTTGAATCCTCTCTCTGTGCTTCATTGTGAGTCCAATTACATTGAAAGAGAACATGAAGGTTTTGACATTTAGGCTAAGAACAATGTTTGTTATTAAACTCTGTGTTGCCCTGAAACAAGATACCCTCTTACAAAACATTTTGTTGTGTTTCCCTTGTATGCAAAGCCAAGAACGAATATTGCTGTTTAGCTTTGAGTGATCTATGAACAAATGATAGGGACCTGTGTACAGGTTTGCTAGTTTAGTGGCTTCTTTGCTCTCAGTCTTGATACTGAAAAGTTTCTTATACTGTTAAATTCAAGCCCTTTCTTATGTTTGTCCAAATTTTTCAAAGAGAATAAACTTGATTATGTAACTATTGTACAGGTGGTTAACTATTTTCAACATTTCGTTCTAGTTTGGAAAGCAACTGTTCCTGACCTCTGGAAATGAAAAGTATTCTAAATTACTGAGGATTTTCTTATCCAGCGTGTGACATTATTAGTTGTTTCAAGACTATTTTGAAAACCTTAAAATCCCTTTTTTCTTCTTTTTTTATTAAACCATTCAATTTTTTATCTAACCTTCATGAAAGGATTCTGGTCTACCTGGGACTTTCACAAATTGGAACTCTAACACTGGTATGAAGTTTGTTCATTACCCAACAGGCCTTCAGAATTAATGAATGACTTAAGTCAGGCCTCAAAAACACCACGAATATTTTGTGCTTGTTTTCTCCCTATTTCCAGATATTGTTAGTACCAATAAAATGATCTCTTTGGATTTATTTAGTTATAATAGCATCTATAAGTTAGTTATTTTAGCTTCCTTTTCAACAAATTGAGTTTTCCTTTTAAGAAAAATAAGCTCACTTTTTTTTGAGGAGATGACTACTGTTAAATTGCCAATGCCCCAATAGACATCGAGGTACATCCGATTAGCATTCATTGGATTCAGGAAATTATTAATAATAGAACACTATCCTGAGTGAGGTATCCCAGACCCAAAAAGAGAAACATGGGATGTACTCACTCATAATCGGTTTCTAGACATAAATAAAAGACATTAAGCATATAATGTGTGATCCTATAGAAGTTAAAAAAGAAAGTGAACCCAAAGAAAATCATATAGTCATCCGCATGGAGAGGGGGAAGTAGACAAGATTGCAGGGCAAAAACTGGGAACTTGCGGTGAGGTGGCATGGGGCAAAGGGGAAATGGGATGAGAAATATGAGAAGGGGAGGATGGGAGGAGCTCGGGGGATTGGGATGGTTGGGATATAGGAAGGATGGATACGGGAGCAGCGAAGTACATATCCTATCTAAGGGAGCCATCTTAGGGTTGGCAAGAGACTTGACTCTTGAGGGGTTCGCAGGTGTCCAGGAATATGTCCCCAGCTGGTACCTTGGGCAACTGAGGAGAGGGAACCTGAAATGACCCTATCCTATACTGATGAATATCTTGCATATCACCTTAGAACCTCCATCTGGCGATGGATCGAGGTAGAGACAGAATCTCAATTTGGAGCAACGGTCTGAGCTCTTAAGGTCCAAATGAGGAGCAGAAGGAGGGAGAACATGAGCAAAAAATCAGGACCACGAGGGATGCACCCACCCACTGTGACAGTGGAACTGATTTATTGGGAGCCCACCAAGGCCAGCTGGTCTGGGACTGAATAAGCATGGGTTGATTCCGGACTCTCTGAGCATGGCGGTCAATGAAGACTGATGAGAAGCCAAGGACAATGGCACTAGGTTTCAATCCTAATACATGAACTGGCTTTGTGGGAGCTTAGCCGGTTTGGACGCTCACCTTTCTGGACGTAGATAGAAGGACCTTGGTCTTCCCGCAGGGCAGGGAATTTGGACTGCTCTTCAGTATCGAGAGGGAGGGGGAATGGAGTGGGGGGAGGAGAAGAGGAGTGGGGATAGGGGGAGGGAAGTGGGGGGAGGGGGCAATATTTGGGAGGAGGGGAGGGAAATGGGAAACGGGGAGCAGGTGGAAATTTTAATTAAAAAAGAATAATAAAAAAATATATAAAAAAAATAATACAATAATTTAAAAAGAAGACATGAATTTGGGAGATAGGTTGATTGGAAGGATCTCAGGGAATGGGAGATAGCTACAGGGAGTAGATATAGTCAAAATCCATTATATTCATGTGTGAAGTTTTCAAAGAATAAATAACAATTTGTAATTTTAAAGGGATAGTTATATCAGCATATGTCTTTAATATGAACACTTCAGATACAGAAACAGATGATTCTCTTAAGTGTTCCAGGCCAGGCTGCCTACATAGTGAGGTGAGTTCTAAGCCAACTAGGGTTTAAATAAGGAGAATCTGCTTAAATAAAGCTGGAGGAGTCAAAAACTGAGTTTGGGAGATGTTTCAGTAGTTAAGAGTATTGACTGCTTTTGCAGAAAACCTCAATTCTTTTCTGCCCAAGCTACCAACTTCTTTTTTTTTCATGCAGCATAGTTTATTTTTTTTCTTTTTTTTAAATTAATTAATTTAATTATTAAAGATTTCTGCCTCTTCCCCGCCACCACCTCCCATTCTCCCCCCTCCCCCAATCAAGTCTTCCTCCCTCCTCAGCCCAAAGAGCAAGCAGGTTTCCCTGCCCTGTGGGAGGTCCAAGGACCATCCACCTCCATCCAGGTCTATTAAGGTGAGCATCCAAACTACCTGGGCTCCCACAAAGCCATTACGTGCAATAGGATCAAGAACCCATTGCCATTGTTCTTCAGTTCTCAATAGTCCTCATTGTCCGTTATGTTCAGCGAGACCGGTTTTGTCCCATGCTTTTTCAGACCCTGGCCAGCTGGCCTTGGTGAGTTCCCGATAGATAGAACATCCCCATTGCCTCAGTGTGTGGGTGCACCCCTCGCAGTCCTGAGTTCCTTGCTCGTGCTCTCTCTCCTTCTGCTCCTCCTTTGGATCGTGAGACTTCAGTCCAGTGCTCCAATGTTGGTCTCTGTCTCTGTCTTCTTTCATCGCCTGATGAAGGTTATTATTCAGGAGGATGCTTATATGTTTTTCTTTGGGTTCACCTTCTTATTTAGCTTCTCTAGAATCACGAATTATAGTCTCAATGTCCTTTATTTATGGCTAGAAACCAAATATGAGTGAGTACATCCCATGTTCCTCTTTTTGGGTCTGGCTTACCTCACTCAGGATAGTGTTTTCTATTTCCGTCCATTTGTATGCAAAATTCAAGAAGTCATTGTTTTTTACTGCTGAGTAGTACTCTAATATGTATATATTCCATACTTTCTTCATCCATTCTTCCATTGAAGGGCATCTAGGTTGTTTCCAGGTTCTGGCTATTACAAACAATGCTGCTATGAACATAGTTGAGCATATACTTTTGTTGTATGTTCGGGCATCTCTTGGGTATATTCCCAATAGTGGTATTGCTGGGTCGAGAGGTAGGTTGAACCCGACTTTCCTGAGAAACCGCCACACTGCTTTCCAAAGTGGTTGCACAAGTTTGCATTCCCACCAGCAATGGATGAGAGTGCCCCTTTCTCCACAACCTCTCCAATAGAGGCTATCATTGGTGTTTTTGATTTTAGCCATTCTGACAGGTGTAAGATGGTATCTTAATGTTGTCTTGATTTGCATTTCCCTGATTGCTAAGGAATTTGAGCACGATCTTAAGTGTCTTTTGGCCATTTGAACTTCTTCTGTTGAAAAGTCTCTGTTCAGCTCAGTGCCCCATTTTATAATTGGATTGATTAACCTTTTATGGTCTAATTTCTTGAGTTCTTTATATATTTTGGATATCAGACCTTTGTCAGTTGTGGGGTTGGTGAAGATCTTCTCCCAGTCAGTGGGTTGCCTTTTGTCTTAGTGACAGTGTCCTTTGCTTTACAGAAGCTTCTCAGTCTCAGGAGGTCCCATTTATTCAATGATGTCCTTAGTGGATTGGCATGGTAACCAAAAGAAGACACCAGCCTTCACATTATATCTGTTTCTTCTACACCAGGCTTTGCTCTCCTCCAGCCCTGCACACAAGCATGCTAGTCATTCAAAAACATCTGTCTTAAAAGGGTCATACCCAACCTATTTCACAAAGACAAATGCCAAGGACAAGAGCATCTGAGGTGTTTTACAGCCAGCTTTTATGTTCTGTTCCAGACTCCAGAAAAGGTCCTAAAAGACTCTCCAAAACTGGAAAGAACAAAGTTCTGAAGACAGATCATCCCATGATGATATCACCCTCATCTTGAGTCATAAAGAAGACATAATCTGTGGGAACCAAAGCTGGTCCCAAGCAGAAATCATCGGAACCACATTACCCACCAAGCAGCCTTAGAGAGCAAGAAAGAGCTAAGACAATGACCAACCAAGCTGCAGTTTGGTCTAAACTGATTAACTATGCATACTTCTCACTCTCTGGCCTAATTCCTTTTCTATTTAAAACTAAAAGTCAATACCTGAAAGATAAGTAGAATTGCTTGTTGTTCATTTTTATAAAATGGCCAATTTGATTGAAACAACTTCCTGCCTTTTTTTCACTAATTTGAAGCTTTCTTTAGGCTTAGAAGACAGGTTTAACATGTTAGAACCTCTAGAGTCAGGCCTCTTACCTAGGACTCTGTTCACAGTGTGGTCTGGAAGCCCCTATTTTCCTGGAGTCATCCATCCCTTCTGGCTCTTAAAATCTCTCCATCTTCCCTTACACATAGCTCCCTGGTCCCTGAGGGTAAGTGTTATGATGAAGACATCCACTTTAGATATGAATGTCCCAAGGTCTCTCATGTATAATTTCCAGTTGTGGGTCTCTGTATTAGCTACCACCTACAGCAAGAGGAAGCTTCTCTGATGGTGTATAAAAGAAGGATGTTAGGAGTCATTTTATTACTATTTTCCTTTAGCAAAACAATAGTATTTAGTTTTCTCCTAGGCCCATGACAAATCCATTTTCAGGTACTTGGACACTTAAGCAGTGTTAGGCATGGATTCTGGCTTGCTCAGAGGGCTTTAAATAGAATCAGAGAGTGGTTGGTTACTCCTACATTTGTACCACTATCACACCAGCATATCTTGTTGATTGTCAAATATTTTCCTCACAGATCCTGTACTAGACCCTAAAGATTTTGAAAATCAAATATGTGAGCAAATATATTTCTTTTCTTCTTGTGTACCCCAATCTGTCTCCAGTATTTTGTTAAAATGATGAAAGGCTAACAAATAAGCTTCATTTTATCAGCTATGTAGGATAAACTAACAGACTTTGCTGATTAATTTTATGAGGAACCTTTTGTGCCTATATAAATTTAAAGGCCTGTAACAAGGCTGTTTGCTTTTTAGAAAATACTGTATTAAGTGTTAACTTGAATAATCATAACTTAAGGGAGGGTTCACCAAAATGTTTTCTTCTAGGAACATGAAAGCACTACATTGGTATTTGTGTGTATAAACATCAGTGTGTATGCAACCTACTGTCTCTTTAAGACCTCCAACTGAACACAAACTGTTCTTGCATGTCTATATTGGCATTTTCATTGTAGAAGTATCTTTAACAAGTCTGATGATCAATTATCTGTCTTCTTCAATTAGAAAGGAAAGCTATCACCCCTGTCCTTCTGTCAGACTTGTCCTTGAACACCACATACTGCTCTCTAGAGGTGATCTTCCTATTATTAGATATCTGCTACAGCAGTCCCCATATTCTCCATACTCATCACTGTGGCAGGTTTTAACATCCATTGAACTTCATTTGTGCCCATCTACAAGAGTATTTGACATTGATTTATCAAGTTTTTGCCTTTCTTTATGAGAAAACACAGGAATGACAGATTGAGTCCCAGGTGACATGAGACATCATTCCATGAAGGGATGCAGAAACTGAGTTGTGTCCCCATTAATATTAGCACAAGAAAAACAAATGAAGACACTGTTGTCTCTCCTTTAACTTTTTCTCTTTCATTTCACCTGCTACTTGTTGCTACAATACTTAAAATCTGACCATGACATCAATTTTCATGCATTTAGCATTTTTATTTGAAATAATCACTAGAGTATATCTATTTTATTCCTCATGTGTTTGTCATACCTTTGTCCAATTCACAGAATTATTCCAAAATCTATCACAAATGACAGAGAAATTAAAGAATCATTATAATATGTATAAGTTTATAAAAGCTCACTAACTTCCTTTAGTTAGAAAAAATTTATCTGTTCTGATATAATATTCGTTGTTTGGAGCCTTTTTTGTAAAAAGTTTTACAGAGTTTTATTTTTAATATAATAATATTTCAAAATACATCTTTGATTCCACTATTCACCTTCTGGTACTCCTAAAAATTTCTCATTTTTTGAAGAATTATTTTTTAAAAAAACCTCCATTCCCAAATGAAAACCACTATATTGGTCATTTGCTTATCAAAACCATGTCAATAATCAATTTCTAAATGTTATATGAAAACGTAAGTCTAAAATATAATGGGTGAAAACTTGTTTTGTAATACCAGGGTAGGCTCACAAAGGTAGTTCTCACACAGCTCTATAGGGTTCTTTATCCAGTTACCAGAAATAGACAGTGGAATTGAGAACTGGTGGCTCCTAAATGACCTCATTTAAATGTTGAGGGAATCAGAGTGGGAATCTTAGAATAGTTAAGACTAATCTAGACTATGACACTGGCATCAGAAAAAGAAATAAACAACAGCAACCAAACTTAATGAAACCTCCTGGGCTTATTTGAAATTCTTCTCACAACATTTTTGATTGCTAATAATGACAACACATCTCACCATAAATTCAAGGGTGGTAAGAGAAAGGTGTCTGTAAAGGAGAGATTTCAATAGGGTTTGGCAGTATTTAATCTATCACACTTAGTAAGAGCAATGTAAAATAAGATTAGGTATTGAGTTGAATATTTAAAAACATATTTTTAGGAATAGGTTATACCCACAAAGTAAACAAATAATACAAATTCATTGTTGAATGTTAAATCTTAAACTCAAACTATAATTATTCACAGCTTAATGGAATTGCAGAATTCCTGATCTGATATTTACATGTAACCATCAAACTTAAATATCTTGAATCCTCTATTAAAATTTAAATTTATCACAAAGATTTTTTTAGTTGTTTAAGTAGATTGATGAAAGACTATTGGCAAAAGCAAATTGCTTTAGGATTTATGAACATGGCAATCAAACTGAAATCTAAAACGTGTCACATAAACATCTCCTTTTGGAAAAGCACATACGATCATACTGTTTTTAACATGAACATGAAATATTAACTTCTAGCTTGTTATTCTTTACTTAAGTCTATGACAGGGAACTAAAAACAATATAAAATTGGGCACATTGGTATATTATTAGTATTTTAATAAATAAATCTTCTCTGAAGACCAGAGGCAAAACTAAGCCACTAGAGGTGAGGCAATGGTGACACACACCTTTAATCCCAGGATTTTGAAGACAGATCCAGATGTCGCCCAGCCTTGGTAGAAGAAACAGTTCTCTAGTGGTGTGGCTGCTTTGCTCTTTTAGGTTTCAGGTTGAACCCCAATATCTGACTTTGAGTGTTTATATTCCTGCTACAACCAACATCATCTTAGTAGCACACTGGGTAAAAGTACTGTGGTATAGATATAGAACAAATGACTCTGTGACAAGTGTCAGAAATGAACTATGACATTGAAATGCGTAGGTCTGTTCAATAAACACATACACCATCCTCATATAAGCACACACAAACATCATTACAACATACACACACACACACACACACACTTTATCACTTTCCCTATATGGGATGTATATGAAGAGAAAAGATGAATAGTTCTCCTACTCATAAAAGTGATTGTATGTATCAAACTCACATAGAGAATTTCAAAAATGTTGGGATATATTAATTAATAAAATACCATTGTTCCCAAATCATAAAGTGAGATATTAGGAGCTACTTAAAAGCAGTTCATTGTCAAAAGCTAAATTATGAGTTCAGGGTTATATATCTTGCTACAAAAACAAGCAGGACCCCTGACTTCTCTCTGGTAATTATTTTCCCTATTTCAAACAAATGGATGATTTAAAACTCTAAATGATATGGTATTCCCCTCTTTATACTGTGGATATGTTTTATTGCTATTGGTTAATAAATAAGCTGCTTTTAGCCAATGGCTTAATGAAATGAAGTCAGGCAAAAAATCTGAATGGAGACACACACACACACACACACACACACAGAGAGAGAGAGAGAGAGAGAGAGAGAGAGAGAGAGAGAGAGAGAGAGAGAGAGAAAGAAGGCAGAGTCAAGGAGATGCCATGTAGCTGCTTAAGGAGAAAGACACCTGCTGGAACCCATCAAAATCTTGCAGCTAAACCATGAGCCTCATGGTAAAATTAAAATAATATAAATGGGTTAATTTAAGTAGTAAGCATTAGTTAATAAGAAACCTGAGTTAATGGACTGATCAGTGTGTTAATTAATACAATGTCGGTGTAATTATTTCAGGTATGGGTGGCCAGGAATGAACAAGTAACCTCTGTCTACAGAATAGTGCTAACATGGGAAGCTACATCCACATAAAACCTGAGAGAGCTTAAAAAGTAATTCTTGACACAGAAAAAATGAGTTTAGTGCTGCTTCTTGGTAGCTGCAATTTCTTTTTCCAGATGGTTTCTGTTTGCTGGTGGTGAGCAGGAGTGCTGCAGTTCTTTTAAGAGAGGTCTTCCTGACTCAACAGTGGCAAGAAAGGCTGCATGGCTTCTTCAGGAGTCAGTTTCCTGCTTTGCCAGCACTAACAGTTTTGGGAGGTCTCGCTACCGAGCATTTAAGTGGGGTCTGTGAGCAGAGTGCTACAACTTGCTTAATAACAACATAGACCCACTATATGCTTGAAAATGGCTCTGTGAGCATAGCTTGTAAAGCTGGTGCCATGTTTGACTGGTCTGAGCCAAAAGACAAAGCAGCCTTAGTCCTGGACACACCACTTAGCATTTTAAAAAGTGGTTCTGGTCAGATACACAGTAAAGACAGAATCAGATGAACAAAAACCTCTAAATTGGTCACAGTATTGGATAAATGTACACAGGCTTGGGAGAGAGACATAAAAGAATATAGTTACAAAAAAAGTAAATGGTTTTAAAATATAAAACAAAGTTTTTAAAGAGACAGTAAAAGTAATATAAAAGGATACAAATAGTCATCCATTAAAGGAGCAAAGATAAATAAATAAACCTCTTAAAGATGGAAAATACACAGAGACTCTGTATTATGTATATTATTGTGTTTTCTTTGAATATTTTGACTGTGAACAAGCTAAGTACAGAGAGACATTTCATTGTACTGGCTGCTAAGCTAAAATATATATTTTTTAAAGGTATCTTGACTTCCAAATTTGGATCTAAGGATATGTTGCTTTGGAAAAGAGGTTCTGCTTTTGTTTCCATAGAGTATTAAAACCTATGGCTTACTTACTGGCTCATATGATTTGATCAAACAAGACTAATGTGGAGCCTCCTTCAGCCATCAGGAGTTTGGACCAAGATAGGATACCCACAGAAAACTGCCAGCCCACCCCGCTCTCTCTCTCTCTTGTTCCTGTATTACACACCTTGAGGTTGAACATCTTATTCATGTTCCATGAGTTTTCCTCTTACAATAAATAATAATAATTGGAATCTTTTGGAGTTAGCTTGATATTATTCAATTTGTGTCCTCACCCCCTTTTTACATATTCAGCCTAACATGGGGCTTGTTCATACTTTTGTCAGCACCCCCTCCCCCATGCTCCCATTTACCAGCTTGGCATTTCCCACCAGTGACTGGTGAACCACCTGCCACCTCTCTCATCTGTATCTTTTAATAAGGCCTATCTCAACCATGAAGCTGCCTCTCCAGCCAGGGATCTCCACAGCACTCACAGTCCAAGACTTCTCCTGACAGACGGCTCTGGATTTTCTCTTTCTCCTGGTCATCAATCCTTGGAAGCATGTCTCACTTGCTAGTTGAAAGCTGAGCATCCCCAGCTGAGAGCAGCATACCTTGCCCTGAAAGCAACCACCACCAAGCCCCGCCTTGTACCATTTGTACACCTATGCAGAGTTATTTTGTAAGATTGTATGCATCCATGTTTCTACCGCTATTTAAGTTATTTTGAATATTGATACAATTTTTAGAATATATTTATCATATTGCATTATATATTTATACCTCTGATCAAAATACTTATACATTGTTTACATTTTGAGGTTGTCGTCCTCATTACTACACAGTTGTTTACAGATTATTTAATATTCTGATACAAAGTCTTAGTCTTTAAGTTATGCAGTTATTATTATATGTCAAGAGTCACTCATAAGTTATCCTTATAGTCATATTAATTAAGTTCTTTAGATAAATAGAGATTGTCTTCTACATAGATAGGTAATCTTCAACCTGTCTTCAAAAGATCTATGGAACATGGCATTTAAATAATTTACGGTTCTGTTGACATGAGACATAATTGCTCTTAGCAGCACCAATCTAATCCCAAGAGAATGTTGAGCGCAAAAGACACTCCACTTGGAGTTTGTTTTCTCCTTGGCACAACTGCCCTTTGAGCAAGGAACCACTTGTGCCTCAGCCACTGACAAAGTGTGTAGTGTCTAGACTGCATAAGCAAGACACAAGAAAAAAGACTGCCAAATCTTGCCAAGTCAGGGCAAGACAGTTCTGAAAATTTTCCTACCTCTAAAAATGGTCTGTCAGTTACCCCAGAGTTGGTTACTTCAACATTGCAAACGAGATTTTGGGTTTTTGCTCAGGTAGCCAGTTGTCTCTGTCATATACTGCACATTTTGGAAGTTGCTTGATTGCACTTCCTGCCTACTCAAGTAATATTATCTACCTTCTCAAGCCTTCAATGAGGTTGAAGTTTAGATATTCATAATTACCTTCACCTTATGAGTTAGTGAAGCCATTTCCAATGCAAGATTTAGAGTCCTTAGGATGTTTATTAAAACATTTAGCATATTTTTTACTTAATATTGTTTATGTTGGTTGTAATCCTAATTTTATACTTTATATCTGTTCTTGGGTTTGGAACTCTCTTATTTAGACAAAAGGGGAGGTGATGAGAAACCTCCTTCAGCCAATGATATTTAAGAGATTAGACCAGGTCAGGGCATGACTCTTTGGGTACCAAGAGAAAACTTCTGGCCTACCCAGGGCTCTCTCTCTCTTGTTCCTGCTTTACAGACCTTGAGGTTTGACTTCTCATTCCTGTTCTGTGAGTTTTCCCCTTACAATAAAGAATAATAACTGGAATCTTTTTGAGTTAGCTTGGGAATATTTGTCTAGCATCCACACCCCCTTTTATGTGTTTAGCTACACAAGACCCCCTGAAACAACAGCCCAGTTGGTTTAACATCAATCACACCTTCAGTACTGTTGGCTGAGATTGACCTACCACATAGGAAAGTCCTAATTAATAGAGCCTCCAATCAGCAGGAAGTAGTCTAGAAAATAGCGCCCAAATTCCCTAAATGATTGTTTGTAAATGTTTGTTTACAGTTAAAGGTTGATATGCTAAAAAGATAAATACTTATGGATCTGGTTTTATTGATACAAATTTAAAATAAATTTTGTTATATGCATATTTCTTCTCTTGATTAAGGTATTGTATTTGTGTAGCTCATTTTAAAAATTAATGTATAATTAAGAAATACAGGTTGATAGATGTCCATTTATAATAGTCAAGCTTATAATCATGTTACTTAGGTTTTCTATATGTACAGATATATATTTCAGATAGATAGGTATTCTTCAAACCTTTCAAAGAGTTACAGAATATGACATTTAAAATATTTTAAGAACTTAGGACTTTTTGTGACACTGAGACAATCTGCTCCTGGCAACACAAATCTAATTCAAGAGGAATATGGGCATCAAAGAGGCTCCTTAAGGAGTTTGTTAGTCATTTGGGTGAGAAACTGCTTTTGCCTGAACTGCTTGATGCTATGCTGTATGAACTGGACATGTAGAACCCACAGAAAAATGATGATTGAAGTTAACTAAAGAAGGTGGAGACAGTCCTTCAGGGTTCCTGCTTAATGAAAGATTCTGCGAGACATTCTGCAGGATACATAAGAAAGTGAGTGACGAACTGCCAATAGAGGTGAAGCAGTCTTTCAGATTTCCTGCTTCATGAAAAAGTCTGCCAGATACTATGGACCTGTAAGCTAAGGACGGATGCTCCAATGTTACAGAAGAACTTTGGATGACTATACAGGCAGCAAGATGTCTCTGCCAATTCTAGCATTTTGGAAGTTGCTTACAATGCAATTTTTGTTTACTTAGGTAACATTATATCTTTCTGGGGTCTTTGATGGAGTTGAAGAATAAATAGTTATAATTTTCCTTATTTATGATGAAAGATAAAGTAGATATAAATATTGTAACTGTAATTCTTCCTTGATAACTGTTTTATATATGTAATTTTACTATGTTAATGTTAAAACCATCTTTTTCATTTAGACAAAAAAGAGTAGGTGATATGAGATTCCCGTCTGTATGCTGTGAATGTTTTATTGTCATTGGTTAATAAAGAAGCTTCTTTCAACTAATGGCTTAACAGAGTAAAGCCAGGCAGAAAATCCAAACACAGATGCAGAGAGAGTATGCAGAGTCAAGGAAATGCCATATAGCTGCCTAAAGAGAAAGACATCTGCCAGAGCCCACCAGAACCTTGCTGGTAAACCATGAGCCTCATGGTAAAATATAAAATAATATAAATAGGATAATTTAAGATGTAAGAGTTAGTTAATAAGAAGCCTGAGCTAATACGCTGAGCAATGTTTTGATTAGTACAGTTTCTGTGTAATTATTTTGGGTCTGTTCAGCTGGGAACAAATAAACAGCCTCTGTCTACAACTAACAGGAATTGACTCCTAGATATTAAACAGTGGAAAATAGTTCCGTGTTTTTATTTCCTGTGGCTGCTTCCATGCCCTTGTGATGAAGATACAATGGACTCTTTCCAACACTAATAGAAAACTCTCAGTGCATCTGAGGCTGTCTACATCTTTAAACTTGAACTTAACATTTATACTTCATATAATTATTATTCCCATGTCTGAAACAGGAAATAGATTGGGTGAACATACTGATGTGTTTCTTAAAGTCTTGGTGGTACCCTTCTTTACCGTTTTGTTCATTACACCTTTATTAAAGGTTATGGATATGTTTTTCTATGTGTTATGACACTGTATAAAAAAGACAGAAAGGAAGAAAGGAAGAAAGGAAGGAAGGAAGGAAGGAAGGAAGGAAGGAAAGAAGGAAGGAAGGAAGGAAGGAAGGAAGGAAGGAAGGAAGGAGAGAGGGAGAGAAGGAAGGAGGATGGAGTAAAGGAAGGAGGGAGGAAGGAAGGAAGAAAGAAATTGAGAGAGAGAGAGAAAGAGAGAGGGGGGAGGTTTTTTTTTTAATCCAGATTGAACAGACAAGTGTTTGGAGTCATTTCAAATCATGTTTTAAAAAATATTTTGTGCCTCATGCTGCTTTAAACCACTGCCTCAGAAAACACACATAGGTTTTCAAGACATCCAGAGATGTAAAGCTCAGATGTCTTGATCTAAAGGAAGTTCATGGAAATAAAACAGGGAAACCTATTTCTTAGCATATAGTCATTCTAGGATCTGAGGGAAGGCTGTGTCAGCATCCTCTGGCCCTGGATAAGGAACACCTATTCCCTAGCACGTGGATCTTCTTCTCAGAGATGAGGGAGGTTTCTCTGTCAACATCTTGGCCCTGGCTAAGAATTCTGTTTTCTCAGATGAAACATGTTTCCACATGCCATTCCAATATACTAAATTCATGAGCTCAAATCCCACAACTTTTATCCTTCTGTCTCCCAAAAGTAGATTCTAGCCTTAGGGCTAAGCTCCTTATATTCTCTAGTACAGTTCAATCTTCCTCTTTGGCTCTGCTCTTATTTATTTAGTGAATCTACTTGCCTAAGTCTTATTTTAGAAAAGAAATCCTGAAGTACTAGTGTCCCAGACCTGCTTTTCTTCAGTCCATAGAACATTTCAGATGTCTTCATTACCATTGAGAAAAAGTAAAACATGTTTAAACATTTGTGATTGCGTCTCCTTTGAAGCTAAGTAAAAATGAGTGAGTTGTTAGTGGCCATGCATGCTGACTGCTCTGCACCAATGTCTTTATGTTGTGCTGGAACTCCTCATTCTGAGACAACCCAGTATCTGCATCCTTCCCCAAGGAGATGGCCGCACAGAAGTGTACCTAGTTTCCAGTGGAAGCTACTCTGATTTCTGAATTTTTTGTAGAGTGACCAGATGAAACCATTCCTTACTGTTCTAGAAAGTCTATGAGCAGGCAGAATAAAGGTGACAGCTCACACAGGGTACTGCCAGATGCTCTTGTTTTTTTCCATAGTGTACAGGGATCTTTGTTGGCTGAAGTTCAATGGCTTTTTAAAAGATTTTTCCCAAGGTCTCAACTGTTTTTATTAAAATATGCTCATGTGTACACTCCAATAAGGAAACATATACTTTGCCCAGTAGACCTTGCTTTATTTTTGTTAGTTTATATTCAACCCTTGAAAGATAGAGGATTCTTTAAAGCTCAAATATTCAGCTTATAGAAATGCACAACTGTTGTTTACATGCTTTCTTTAGAAAAGTTGAAAACTGCTGCTCATAGCTGCATGCATTCGATCTTTTAATATTCTTCATTTTTCTAACTGGAATGACAATTTGATAGAAGTGTAAGGTACACATACACACACACACACACACACACATGCTTGTTTAAACAATACTCTTGCTCCTATACATACACATGCATACACACATCTATAGACTCACACATATACATAATTGCCAAGATTCCTAAAACCACACTAAGAGTAGAAGACTGGGAATCACACACATTATAGTCTTCCATTCAATTGATTCTACATTGGACAAATGTTGTATTTGCTTAAGTGTAAAGGATTTGAGTTCTAACGTCTGACACTCCATAATATTAACTTGAAATATTAACCTCTCTACATCTCAAGTTAGTCATACTAAAAGCCTTTGTAATAACAATTCCTATTGAACCAAATCCCATGGAAGGCTAAAGAGATTTTTACGAAACATATTTGGAAATTTCCTTGGCACTTAGATGCCCATTAAACATTAGTTCTAAGATGCACATCATCATCTTAGCAATCACTGAATCTCCATTTTCTACATTTATAATCATATTATTCCTTCTTCAGTACTGTTACCTTTAGGGAAAATGTTCAAAAATATTCTGAGTATTAAAGATGATAGGAACGTTGAGGTAATTTTATTTAACCTAGGCCCTTATGAATAAAGCACAGAAGAAAATATTTTGTTGGAGAGATTTCCACAGAAATTGAAACCACTGTTTTCTTACTGTGTGTGTGTGTGTCTGTGTGTGTATGTGCATGACCATGTGTGTGTGAGTGAGTGAGTGTGACGTTTAACCACTCATATAAACAACAACATTATTGGTGACTTTCTGAATCTATATATGTATGTACACTATATCATTATAGCACTATTCATTCAAAAATAGAAAAGTATTTTTTAAAAAAATGCTAAAATCAATTAATAAAAATGATAAGGTTTTTTGTCAAAGCCTATCAACTTTATTGTTAAAACTTTTTTATTGATGACTATTCTTTCACTTTTGCAGAAGTCAGCTTCATACATTGCTAGATATAAAATTACACTACGAGAGAAACTATATTTCTAAATTCTTAAGGTTTGAGATTTAAACACTAGGTGATGTGTTCAGAAAAAAATCAATATCATTTGAAAAGTTAATTTAAAATTCAGGTTCTAATAGTTATATTAGTGGTATCTGGATTTTTCTTAAGTTGGGTATCATGTCAAAGTGAGTCAGACTTCCCTGAATATTTGTGAGAATCCAGAATGTTGAAAATTGATAAAATATGACAGCTAAAATTGCATTTTGCTTTCAAATTAGAGTTGAAGAGTGTGTTAAGCCAACTTCAGCTCTTTATGCACACATAACTTTGACTAGGACAGCAATAGCATTTCTTGAAAGAATGGCCTTAAAAGAAGAGGAGAGACAGATGCCTATAGATCTCGTTTGTTGCTGCAGTAGCTGTGGATGCTCCCACAACTGTAGGCAGCACCCACATTTGTCTTTGCCCTTGCCATATGGCAGTTCCTCCTGCATGACTTGGCTTCTCCCTTTTCCTTTCTTTCTCTATTGTTAAGTGTTAAGGCTTTATTCCCTTCAACTCTGGGCAGCTGGGAAGCAAAATGAGGGTTTTTTTTCCAGCCTCACTTATTCTTGATTTTTTTAAAAATGCCTTTCATTGCATTACAAATTGACTTCATATGACCTTGTATATAATTAAGAGGACACCGTTTGTGGATATTGCACCATTAGAGGAATTTAAGAATTCATATTCTTCTTGTTCTCCATTTTACAACTAGCTATTTAAAGTAAAGAATAAAGATAGACTTAACTTTTGGGGGGTCTGAATATTCACCAGTACACACACACACACACGTACAGAAATATATATAACATACACATATGTACTGGTTGTTTTATATATACAGTCGGAACACCTATAAAAATATCAACATCATTTATCAGGGTAGCTTTCTGATTATAAATCACAGTTAGCCATAAAAAGAATATTCATATTCTGAATAGAAGTTTATGGCTTCTTGTACTCCATCCAATATAAATGTGTAAAGTAAAGGATTTATACATTATTTGAGGGAATGAAGATCACCCGTCACCTAAGGAAGTAATATGTAATACTGCACTTATACATATGATTTTGCATCTCTTGAAAGCATCAAAATGAGCCCAGCAGCAGTAGGTTAATGGACCTTATTGAAAAGCTCCAGAGAGGCACCAATGACTGTTTGACCCTCACTACAAGTCTCCCAGGGTCACTTGCAGACAAGACAGGGAACTCTTGCTACAGTAATAGAACTGTCCATTTTCTGGACAAAAGTATGAAAGTATTAATCCCACAAAGGAAATTTTTAATAAAGAGCTAATACTTTGAAACTAGAAAGCTGTTCATCATTTACTAAAATAAGGAATAGAAATTATACCAACAACAACAAAATCTTTGTTTTCTAAGAATATTTGAAACCCATGTATAAAAAGTTTTTGAGTGATATAGCTTTCTCTGAACTTGAGTCTGATAATTTATCTTATAGGGCCATAATTTCAGATGTACAGCCTTTCCTTCTCATATGCTGTCTTGGTCGAGTTCTCAGTAGTTTTTTCGAAAATAATAGCTAATTTTTAAAAATAACAGGCTGGAGCTTAAGAATTCTATTGTTTGGGGAGTCAGGAAGATAGTGACATTGGTTTATAGAAAAGAACACATAACAAGAAAAAATCCCAGCTGACAGACACACACACACACACACACACACAAAACACTTATGTCAACTTTAGTTGCCAATGGTTCAAAATGAATCCTTTCCTTCATAATTGGGTTCATGATTGTCAAGGTATTTATTTGATAGATGGAGGGGGGTACTTAAAATATTCTGCAAAAGACACTGAAAGCTTTGAATATCCCAATTTTTTCTAAATGGGCTGTCTGAAATGCTACCATGTTTTCCATGAAAAACATCTTGAATGGATATTTTGTAGAAAAATCAAAATAGCCCATTGAAGATGTGGATGGAAGTAGATATACACTTTCCTAGTTTTTCCAGTCACCATCAAAATATCTTAACCATTGTGTATGAGGGTAAGTTAAATAACTCATATTTATATGCCTAAGTCCTTGAGTAATTACATGGTTTGGAAATGGAAATCATGTGAAAGTGAGAATCTTGTCTATATGTTCCTTTATTCTTACAGGGTGGTAGTATAGCCCATCATTGTAAATATGAACATCTAACGCCTCAGTTGACTGAGCCAGTGTTATGTCAGATGCTACTGCACATCCAGCAGTATGTTTGGGAATCTTTTTTGCATATGAAAAGTTGCTAAAGCATGTTTTCTATACTTCTCTTAATAAAGGAAAAATATGACTTTAAATCAGGGTTCATAATTCTGTCATTTTGTTTCTCTCAGATAATGTCCATTAGATATCAGCTTAGATTTGATTTATCAACAGAAAACCAAGTCAGAACTTTCTGTATCCAATTTTCCATGTATTTAAAATTAATTTAAAAAGTTAAGTTCAGTGTGAGTTTAAAATAATATGTAGAAATTAGTACATATGCATAAGTACCTCTTAGAACACATCATGAAAGAAAACGATGCTATATATTGTTGTCACTGCCAACAATGGTTCTGGAAAATAATAAAAAAATAAACTGATAAACTTTATTATTTTATGTCCACTGGAGATGCAAAAAACAAATAATCCAATCAGTTTTTAAGTATGTTTTAATTTTTATTTTATTTATTTAAAATGTGCATGTAAATTAACAAAAACATGTTTTTGGAGTTTTTATCTTAAAATATTTAGATTGTTTTGATTGAATGAATAACTCCACACTCATGCCCATGATGGTGGCCCTGGTAGAACTTAACAGGACATACAGCAACAACAAAAATGATAAGGAAGGAGAATTTTTTTAACAAGATAGGGTGAAGGTGAGAGGGTAGTAGGATAGCAAGTATGATTAGCAAATTACACATGTATATGAAATTGACATGTAAAATAAACTATTTAAAAAATAAAAATTCTATTCAAATGCTAAGGAAAAAAGACTCCATTGCCTCACCAAATTGATAAACTCACACAAAACACTTGCTTTGGATAGTGCCTAGTTATCATAGGATATTAAATATTATCCCTCAAGCCTGCTATTCATTGTGTTACTAAGTTCAATTCTCTGTTATTTTTATTCTCTTATTCCATATTGTGACAAAGTAGGTTTACTCTTTGCCAGGTTCAAATGCAATGCAAACAGGGAAAAGGGTGCCTGCCTGGGCATGTTGCAGTGAGGATAGGTATGCCAACTAAATAGGCAATCCATCCACAACTTCCAGACATACTTGCAAGCTTAAGAATCCAAGATGGTGGGATAATACTAGGAAAGAAACAACTAGTTCTGTAAAAGCTGTAGAAGGGTAGCAAGGTCATCACAGGGAAGCAAAGGAGAGGTCACAGCATCTAAACCATAGCCTCCCTTATAATCAGTTCTTATAAACTGTCATTCATGAGCATGTCTTTTATATTGAGCTATGCCACATCCACTCATGATATTCTTTTTTTTTTATTTTTTACCATAATTAAGAAAAACTATAACTATAACTATTTATTCTTCAACTCCATTAAAGACTCCAGAAGGATATAATATTACTTAATCAAACAGGAAGTACATTGTAAGCAACTTCGAAAACTCTAGAATTGACAGAGACATCTCACTGTCCAGACAGTCACCCAGAGTTCTTCCACACAGTTGGGACATCCGTCTTTGTCCTACAGGCCAAAAGTGTCTCTGTGGGTCCTGTATATCCAATTTAGCAGTCCAGGCAGAAGCAGTTTCTTGCCAAAATTGTTGCAAATGCCATAAGAAGCCTCTTTGATACCCATCTTCCTCTTGAAATAATTGGTGCTGGTAGAAGCAGCTACAGCATGGGAGCAGTGTGAACTCTTTATTCATGATATTCTTAATCAGCATTCTGGCAGTATCTAGTAAATAAAAGTAGAAGACAACAAAGGCAGTACTGAGGAATTTTTAAATCAGGACAGAACATTGTCTAGGAAGGAAATGTGAAATTACTTGGAATAGGACAGTACCAGTAGATATTGATTAAAATGGTCATTAATTTTTAAAGAGTGTATTGTAATCTTGATTAATGGCTAGACTGTTGATTGGAAAAGAATGAAACATATCAAAGCAGACAAACTACCATCCTTTCACCGAAACAAAAAAGACCAGAAAAAGACAAACTAGAAAGAGAAAAGCCCATAACAGCTTTCCATCTCACACACGACAAATCTGACAGAATGAACAGACATGCCTCGGATTAGGGATCTAGAATCTTTCCTTCAAGCCAGCAGGAAACTACTTCATTCACATTTGCTTGTGAATAAATTAATGTAAAAAAGAGGTTGGTATGTATATGTATACATAATCTTGATATTGAACCCCAAGTTCTAAATCTACAATGATAAGCAAAAATCCCAATCTTCAGTCCTCGACTTTGGCCAAACTTTCAAAGTTCAGAACCTTTGAAACCTAACAATTTTTAATGTTTTTCTTTCTCACATAACTTTAGAAAAAATTAATTATATTGTAGTAATTGTATATATATGTGAGTTCTTGACAATTTTACATATGTATACAATGTGAAATAATCAAATCTATATAGTTAACAACTTAATTATGAATCCTTTCTTGACAGCTAGACTCTTTCAAAGGTATTTCACAGGTCATTATCATTCTTTACTAACTACCCGTGTTTTACTCACAGTTGTGTTAATAAATATAGTGGCCTCTGTATAAGTAGAACTGATTCTTTTGTTCAGGTAAACGGATATTTGCAATTAATGTTGTGAAGTGAAAAATTTGCATAGTAAGGGAGTGCAATTGGCTTATAGGCCCCATACTTGTTATTTTGAATCACTAGAACTAAAATATCTGACAGGAGCAACTAAGTTTTCCTCTGGATCATGGTTTCAAGACTTCAATCTGTTATGACAGGAAAGGAATGGCAGCCTGATTGACTTGGTCCTTCATGGAAGGAGCTTGCATCTGTGAACTTTTCACAACACATGAACGAGGAGGCAGAGGCCTCAGGCTGGAAACCGGGATAGTTATGATTTTCAAATTCTCTCTCCTACTGACTTCCTTCACTAGCAAGACTTAATTAACCCTTAAAGGCTCCATACATTTCCAAATAGCTAGGAACCAAGTGTTCACAATGTTAACCTGTTAATAACAGTTCAGATTCAAAATCTACTAAGCCCAAAGTATCTTCAAAAAATTATGATCTGAATTTTTCTCCAAAATGCTACTTTTTAAGTAAGCTTTAAAAAATCACAGAAAGCTTGAGAGAGATATGAATATTTGTGACCATTCTTCTGAAAAACAAAGAAGAGTCTTCAAGAACAACTGTTTCTTCTAAGGCACGTCTTCCCCATTCCTGTGTTCAACATTCACCTAATGCCAAGAATACTGTATGGGGTGCTCCACCAAAAACTGAAAACACAAATAGACCAGAGGAATCATGACCACCAAATAATTAGTGCTCTAGTAGAAAAGAAAAACAATATGCATTGTAGCTGTGATCAAGGAACTTTATGAGAGTGGTATAAAGAGTTTGATGGAAAGAGAAAAGATAAATGTTAATTTGTATTTTGATAATCACAGTAAGGCATCAAAGACTGACACCTCCCTGAGAAAGTAACCTATTTCTTAGAAGAACTTTCGTAGAAGTTACCTTGATAAACAAATAAATTCAACAAAAGAAAATAACTCTTTATTTTAGGCTAATAAACAGACACACACAAGTGTACATGTATGTGCTCATCTGCACATGTGTAGCTGGGGGTACTGTGTGTATGTGTGCAATATCCAGGTCTGGAGAGCAAAATACTGCAGATGAGAGAAACTAGAAGGGACTCTCAGGACAGAATTTACCTGTTAAACCCCATAATATAGTTCTCATCCTAAATGCTAGGGGAGAAATCAAAGGATTTTTATTTTTAGGAAGAGCTTTATTTTTTCCTTTTATTTATTCTTCTCTCCTACAACACAGCCTCCTCTCCCTCCACTCCTCCAAACCCACTTCAACCCCCTCTCCCTCCATTCCTCCCTGGTTCTCCACCTACTGTCTCCCTGAGATCCACTGCTCCTCTGTTTCCCTTCAAAAAAGAGTGGGCCTCCCAGTTATATCAACAAAACACTGCATAACAAAATGCAGTAAGACTAGGCACAAATATTTATATCAAGGCTAAGAAGGCAACCCAGTATGAGGAAAAGAGCAGGCAAAAGAGTCAGAGACAGCCCCACTTCCGCTGTTATAAGTACCACAAAAACCTCACTTTAAACGACTACATCATGTATGCAAAAGACCTGGCACAGATTTATGCAGGTTGTGTGATTGCCTCCTGTCTCTCTGAAACCCTGTCTCCTGGTGTCCTAAACCCCTCTGAACAATCCTTCCTCTCTCCCTTTTGTGGAGTTCCCCAAGTTCCACCTAGTATTTGGCTGTGGATGTCTGCCTCTGTTCCCACCAGCTGCTGGTGGAAGTCTCTCTGATGACAATATGACTAGGCATTGATTCTATGAGAATAACAGAATATCATCAGGAATTATTTCTTTTCTTTTCTTGGAATTCATGTTTGGTTTTATCTGAGGCCTCTGAGTTATCCAGCTTCAACATCTGGCTTGGGTCTCAAGTTAAACCAGCCATTGGAATGTCATTCCCATAATCTCCGAGCCAACACAGTCCCATCACATCCTGCATCCAGGACAGGTGAGGATATCTTGGCTGGGTTAATGTACCAGTTCCACTGCTGGAAGCCTAGCCTGGTTACAGAGGATGGTCGGTTCAGGCTCTGTATCCAAAAGCGGGAGCCTTAAAAGTTGACTTGCATCTCTGTGTAGAGTGATGGAAGTTTGTTTGAAGATGGTGAGGTGGGTACTAGGCATAGTCAGTCATATATTCTGGAGTAAGGGTCTTTATTAAAGCAATAGGAGAGCTGATGAGATGGTTCAATTGATGTGTTTGCTCTGCAACCATAAGAACCTAAGTTCAGAATCCCAATACCCACATCAAAAGCTGGGTGAGATGGTTCAAAGCTGAGAAATGTGGAAGAGAGGATACTCGGGGCTTACTGGCAAATTGTCATAACAAATCAATGGGCATCAGGTTCAGTGGGAGATCTTGCTTTAGAAAAGAAGGTGGAGGGATGGAGAGATGACTCACAGTTAAGAAGTGTGACTGCTTTTGCAGAGGATCAGAGTTAGTTTCCACCTCCTATATTGGGTGACTCACAACTGCCTGCAACTCCAGTTGCAGGGAAATCCTACATATCTGGCCTCTGCAAGCATCTGCACATACCTTACCTTCCTAGTGAATATAAATAAATAACACACACACACACACACACACACACACACAGAGAGAGAGAGAGAGAGAGAGAGAGAGAGAGAGAGAGAACATGCACATACACACCCATAACATAAAAACAGATAAATGCATACATAACACTCCCACACAAAAACAAAAGAAAAGAGCCAGGTGCTGCCTACAAATCATGACATTTTCAATGACTGTGCTCTTAGATTGTCAACAAGTGACCTGCTTAATGAAAAAATACAAACGAGTCTCTATCTTTTCTCTTATACGTTATTTATTTTCTGAGACTAACATTTGCAGTTCTAGATAACAGAATTCTTTTCTTCCCCAGTGATGCTTGATAAATTTATTGGAAATGATTTTAATTAAACACTTATTGAGTATGGGTATATTTTGTGGTACTCAACTGCTTAAGCAAAACTGTTTGTTTATTTATTTATTTATTTGCTTATTTATTTGTCAGGCCAGTGCTCCTATTACCTAGCATTCAGAAGGCACTGGCTGGAGGATCAGTAGTTCAAGGACTCAGCTACATAGCAAGTTCAAGGTCAGCCTCAACTACATGAGCCCCTGTCTCAAAAAAGACGATCTTTCTTCTCAATTCTAAGGCCTTGGACCTAAAACTGTGCTCGTTTTATAAGGGTGACAGCGATGTAGACACTTGTTTGCTACATGTTGTAGATGGCAGAACTCTCAAATGGAACTTAACAGGGTGAAATCAAGGCATCCACAGAACTGAGTTTTTTCTGGAACAGAGCTGTAGGAACAACCTGGGTTTTGTTGGTTCAGTTGGTTAGTTGTTTTATTTTGTTTTTATTTTTGATTGTTTGTTTTGTAATTGTTACTGTTTTGAGTTTTGTTTTGTTGTTTGGCTTATCCAAATCCTACCACTGTTTCCCCCCTTTGGCACATGGTTCCTTCTTCCCTCATCACAATTCTGTTTCTATGGTGGTACTTTCTTTCCAGACTTTGATCTTGCTGCCTTTTTTTACAGATAGACTTTATTCAGTTCCCACTTTAATACATTCAGGAATGTAACAAAGCACCTTACATGGTGTAACTTATAAATTAAACAAATTGGCTCCTCACACCCCCAGTGCATAGCTGGTGATGACTATCACACTTGACCTCCAGTGGCATAGCTAGTCATGACTATCACATTTGACCTCCAGTGGCACAGCTAGTCATGACCATGACATTTGTCTTCCAGTGGCTTATCTTATGACTACCACATTTGCATATTTTGTATCTGGTGGGGATTGAGCTCAGCTTCTGGAATAACCTGTTAAGCTCTGTCCTGATGTTGCAGAAGATGCAGAGGATGAAATAATAGAACTGATTTAAATTCCATTCCTGAGGATAATGTTTTCATAGACTTACATAGACAGCTCCAAGAAACTCTATCCTTATTTCAGGATAGAGGTTCAGCCTCTGACCTTCAGACAGATTCATGTATTCCAATCCTGGTAGTCCCACCCAAGAGATCCAAGACTAACTCAATCGAAGACCTTTCCTTACGACTGTGAAGTCTTCTTACCATTTAAAGTTACAAACTGGTGCATTCCGCCACTGAGGTGTGGAAATCTTTGGAGGTTCATTATTTTTATTACTGCATTTAACCCCTATGAATTATTAGCATTCTCCACCTCAACTTTGACATGGTTCAGTAGCCGGGTGGTGTCAGCCTTCAATCCCAGTACTTGGGAGGCAGAGTCAGAGTCACGCAGATCTCTGTGTGCTCTAGGCCAGCCTCATCTACTGAGCCAGTTCCTGGACAGGCGATGCTACACAGAGAAACTCTGTCTTCAAAGACAAAAAGGAAAGAAAGAGAGAGAGAGAGAGAGAGAGAGAGAGAGAGAGAGAGAGAGAGAGAGAGAAGAAAGAAAGAAAGAAAGAAAGAAAGAAAGAAAGAAAGAAAAGAAAAAGAAGAAAAAGAGGGAGAGAGAGGGAGAGAGAATTTATTCAGTGCTTTTGTCTACATAGACAAGAAGGAGAACCTACTGGTATTACTTCTACCCTTCCTTAGCCATAGAATTTTCTCCCTCATTGCTTTAGCACAGAAAAAAAAGGGGGAGGACTGTTTTGGCATATAGCCCCCTTAAAAGATACCTAAAAGTTAATTTACTATGCCAGAGTATATTTTACATGAAAAAATCTCTAATAGATAAGCAAAAGACTGAAGTTAAGACATTTCAGTCATTAAGTATGATTTTACTATTTAGTAAGAAATAATAAACCATAATATTCTTTTCTTATTTAAAAACAGTTTTTAAAAGCAAATCATGGCATTATCAGCTAATTCTTTCATGAATACTTGGGCGTATCCATGATCTCTGGCTTTACTGCACCTCCTACATAGTGTAACAGAATGACTGAAAAATAAAGGTTTTCCAACTGTGAAAAACCCAGAATGAGCAAAAACACAGCGCTTAGTTCGTCAACATTCTACTCTAAACTTCCAGGACCTTTCTCCACCTTTTTTTATTTAGTCCTTTTTGGGAGCAAAGGTTCTTAATTATGTTATCTGATTCTGCTCCTTTTTCTCCTGAAACATAATCAGAAAGGATTATTTGGACTATCTTAACCATGAAAGCAAAAAACACTACCAGCAATCCCCTAAGATCTTCTCATTCCTACTGAAGAAAAATATCAGATTTGGGTCTTAGCCTTTGGAAGTCATTTCTCTCCCTAAGCTCATGTTTATCTGAAAATAAATCTATTTTGGCCATGTTGGCTGTGATAAATATGGAATAGACTGTAGGTGATGTCGCCTGGCCAGTGCTCAGTGTGACTTAGGCTGGCCTCTGAATCTTCTCCTCTGCTGGATCAGTAACTCAAATCTTTAGGGCTTTCTTAGGGACGGTGTAATTTTGTTTATCCCCCTTATAGAATTATTTTTTCCTCATTCTTTCATCTTCTAGAGAGAGATGAAGTGAGGTTTGTCATTTCTGTACCCTTGGATATGAACTTTGGACTGATACTCTGTTCTTCCTCTCTCACCTGGACTTCTCTTCTATACATCTGCACAAACAGACTTCAAAGGACAGGTAACACATTTTCCTAATGCTGCTGCCAGTGTTGGAATACAATGAATACTAAAACTAAGAAATTGTATCTGCTTAAGGGTTTGAAGAAAGCTTAATGTTTTCCCTAGCAAATCATAGCTGCTGATAACTGCTTTCTTTTCCACACAAATTTTGACACATGTAAGAATATAAATGTGCAGATACACTTAGTAAAATTTTGTAAATGATAATGAAGGATTGTAAAGAATTTACGTATTGCATGGGCAAGTCTGAGAATGAAATAACCCTCGAGTTTATCAAAATCAAAACCCAGCAACTCATTGCTTTAAATTTGGAATTAGACATTAGTAATTTCAAGTGGAAAACTTTGGCTTTAACCATTCTTTACAAGGAATGACTATCTCTGTGACTCTGAGTTGATTATGGAAACGTTTTATTCTTCTACATTAGTGGCATGAAAATAAAATTATGAACATTTCTGTGACCTAGCATGTCTTCTCATATTTGATAACCATAGGAATTCCTTCCACCCTTCCCTATGACTGCATCCTTTTCATTATTTCTGTCTTAGAGTTTGACCAAAAGGTATTGCACAATGTGTACGTACATGCACACACACACATAACTCTAAGCTAGTGTTAGACTAAATTTTTAACTAATGAACTTAGTTGACTGCTAAGATAAAGACCATGTAATAGCTCTTATCAGAAAGAAATGTTAACAATTGTTTTAAATTAAGGCAATGCATAGCTAGTTTGGTAGGTGAAACTTGTGGGGAGTTAAGTTCTTTCTTATTCTGTTATCTTAAACATGTAAGTTCCATTTCGTTGTTCAAATGTCTTCTCTAGTGGACAGAAGAGAAGAACAGGGGAAAGCACAGAAATTACCCTACAAACAAGTGACTAGGAAGTTGTTTATATTACTTCCTATTTACTCCCAACTGATCACATCTACCTGCAAAAGAGAGTGGAAATAATGGTCTGCAACGTAAGTCCTGTTAAAATTAGACTTTCTATTAATAAAGGAGATCAAGAAAAATGAACATTGTTATTCAGTCATAGACCCTACATACACACTAACATTGCCTAAACATGCTTTCAAGTTATTGTATATAGGAGACCCAAGGACAGGAGCACATCTACAGTGTTTCTATCATTGCCTAGGGTAGCTTTCATAAACACTCCCTTCTTTCTTACTTTTTTCCCTCCCTTCTTCTCCTTCACTCCCTTCATCTCACTTCTTGTATTTAACTATTTTAGTAACTTCTATATATTGATTACTGTGCTACACACTGAAAATGTTGACAAACTTGTTTTATCTCATGGGGATGAAAGAAAAAAATCTGCATAACTTGGCACCGTTTTGACAATATTCTACAATAAGGCAGGACAAAGAGCGTGTAGGATATTCATAAAACATTACTAACAGGTCATATTTGAATTTGATTGAGATAGAGAAGGAGTTGCTGATTGGACCTGGTCCTGTTTGGTTTTTACTCTTCTGAGATCTAGCTCTATCGGTAAACATTAACAGCCAGATCAGTGAAAGCTGGAATTGAAGACCTCAATCCTATTCACTGGATTCACAGTCAGCCTCCTTCTAAGCACAAATTACAACTCTACTTCCTCCAAAAGGCAAGTATCAAGTGACTTGCTATGATAAAGATACATGAGCAGAATAGAGAAGCATCACCTGTAGTGGACCCATGGAGCACTTGCTCTGTCTTTGCAGCGGTGATAGTTAACACAAACTTTGCTGAGCTCTCAAATGCAGGTCAGCTACCCTGCAGAGCTACCCATACCTAAAGCATATTCCCAGAGAAATAAATTCTTACGGCTTTAAGGCACAGAGATTTGTGGGCTGTTTGTTAAGCAAAGGCATTCCACCTCCTGTCACTCATACATCAGAAAAACAATTCTTCCAGCTGCCCACTTTTCTCCTATTTTCTGTCTTTATGTTTTTGCTCTTTTCTTTAACAGCAGGGTAATATTACTAAAACAGGATTAGAAATAGAACACAAGAATGATCTAAATGGTCCACAATGAGACTCTTAATTATGTTTGAGTATCAAAATTTTATTACACAGAAGGGACATTTATTATTGTTTGTACATCTCACAGGGTTCATTTTAAATTGGTAGAGCTGTGGTGATTCTTCTAAAATATCAGAAAGATTTTGTCTATCCAATAAAAATGGAGTACAATTTAAGCACTCAAAATGCAATATTGCTTCAAAAGTGAGAGATCAAAAGAGATGCAGACTTGATAAGATAGGCATCCCATATTTATATAGTTTGACAATTATATATTGTTATGTCATTACATAACAAAATCTGTTAAAGTAGCTAATGTTGTTAGTATTATCACCATGAAAGAGTTTCTATTTACCTACATAGACCTTAAGGAATCAACAAGGTGAATTTTTATAATCTTTAGCCTGGCAGGAATGTATCTTAAGAAGGAAAGCAGTGGGAGCATATGGTTTTGGATGTGGATCCAAGAAACTGACTCTGTCTGGCAATGACACTGAGGAACCTGCTGGAATGTCTGAATTTCTTGTCTCTAGTGAATAAGTCCTGGGATCTGACATGAGAGGTCAAGAGGATGTAGAAACAGAAGGAAAGAAAAATGCTAAAGAAGACCTGAAAGGTCCTTTGCTGAGTCTGACAATGTCATGGGGTTGCTTGGTGGTACTTAATAATCCAAGGTTCCTTAATAGAAAGAACAGTGTTGTCTCACAGTTTCTTGTAGTACTGAAAATGCAATACTTATATATGTTTTGCATTTAAAAAGTATATTATACTTTCTGGTATGTTAATATCATATATATTTTTCCATTCAAAAATTTCCACTTCCTCCCCTCCTCCTATTCCCCTCCCACTCCTTCACTCCCCCTCCTTCCTCCCCCTCCAGTCTTAAGAGATGGCAGGGTGCCCTGCCCTGTGGGAAGTCCAAGGCCCTCCCCCCTCCATCCAGGCCTAGGAAGGTGTGCATCCAAATAGACCAGTGTCCCAAAAGCCAGTACATGCAGTAGAAACAAGTCCTGGTGCCATTATTAATGGCTTCTCAGTCAGCCCCCATTGTCAGCCACATTCAGAGAGTCTGCTTTGATCACATGCTCGTTCAGACCAGGTCCAGCTGGATTTGCTGAGCTCCCATTAGATCAGGCACACTTTCTCAGTGGGTGGACCAACCCCTCATGGTCCTGGCTTCCTTGATCATCTTCTCCCTCCTTTTGCTTTTCAACTGAATCTTGAGAACTCAGTGTGATGGTTTCTCAGGAAATTGAGAGTCAACCTACCTGAGGATCCAGCAATACCACTCTTGAAAATATACCCAAGAGATGCCCAATCATGCTATAAAAAGCATTTGTTCAACTATCTTCATAGCAACACTATTTGTAATAGCCAGAACCTGGAAACAACCAAGATGCCCCTCAGTGGAAGAATGGATAAAGAAAGTGTGGAACATATACACATTAGAGTACTACTCAGTGGTAAAAAACAATGACATCTTTGAATTTTGCATGAAAATGGATGAAAATAGAAAACACTATCCTGAGTGAGATAAACCAGACCCAAAAAGATGAATATGGTATGTACTCACTCATTAGTGGACTCTAGCCATAAACAAAGGACATTGAGCCTATAGTTCACAAGCCTAGAGAAACCAAATAATAAGGTGAACCCAAAGAAAAACATATATAGATCCTCCTGGAAATTGGAAGCAGACAAGATCGCCAGGCAAAAGTTGGAATCACGGGAGTAGGGATGGGGGTGGGGTGGTTGAAAATGGAGATGGGGAGAGAAAAGGAAGAATGGAAGGATTGGGGAGAGCTTCGGGGAGTGGGAGGGTTGAGAAGGAGGAAAGGTGGATATAGGAGCAGGGAAGAGGATATCCTCATTAAGGGAACCATTTTAGGGTTGGCAAGAGACTTGGCTCTAGTGGGGTTTCCAGGAGTTCAAGGAGATGTCCCCTGCTAGGTCCTTTGGCAGTAGAGGAGAGGGTGCCTTAACTGGCCTTGTCCCATAGTCACACTGATGAATATCTCAAATATCACCATAGAACCTTCATCTGGTGATGAATGGAAATAGAGACAGAGACCCACATCAGAGCAATCGACTAAGCTCCCAAGGTATGTTAGTATCTTTACCCAACCAATCACAATGGAAACTAATAAAAAGAAAAGTCTGACTTCAACCATCAGCAAACTCTTTTAGAACTGTATAGGTAAACAAATATTCCTGCTTCTATTTTATTTTGTGTCTGGGTGCTTTGCCTGTATGTATGTCTGTGAATCACATGTATGTCTGATGCTTGGGAAGTTACAAGAGGGTTCCATATTGCCAGAACTGGAGTTGCAGAGATATGTGAACTGTCATGTGAGTTCTCGGAACTGAACTCAGGTCCTCTGGAAAAGTAGTCAGCACTCGTAAGCACAGCCATTGCTTCAGTCCTTTAACCTTTCCTTAACATAAAGCGTATTTACAAATATTATACCTTTATTATGATTTTGTGCTGGTTGGTTACAAGGATATTTGCCTCAGAAAAACTAAGATATAAATGTATATATATTTATATGCATACATGTGTATGACTATATCTGTTATTAATTATACGATTTTAAATATTCATGGTTAACAAACAGTACAACATAATGAACTATAAAATATAGTAATGAAGGAACATAATATATGCCAAATTCAAGATAGCTCTTGGTGGAGGAGTAAAGTTGATAGTGATGATGGTGATACTGGAAAAAAGAACATCTTAGTTTAAGTTTTATAAAATTTTATTCCTTAAGCTAGACTGAGGTTGGGTACATGGATTTGCAGTAATATTCTTTATACCATTTGAGTACTTAAAATCATTCACGATCATTTTAAAAACTCAAATAACTTATCTCTCATTCTCTTTCCATTTTTTCAAATCTAAAGGAATATATTTCGAAAACATTGAGATAGAGAATCATTTTTAGATAATTTGCTGCCATCTTTCCATTTTGCTTTTGTGATTGCATCTATTTGTTTCTTGGTGCTTTCAGTTGCTTCTGTATTCATCAAATAAATTTCAGTACAAGTGCATTAATATGATTTTATTGCTAACTCTGAAGAAAATTATTTCATTTTCTTATAGTAAAACAGAGATCCTCTGGGATGAATTTGATAACATAGATAAGACTGTGTACTTGGTTTATGTGGATGTTTTGGAGGAAATTAGTAATTGCAGATTTGAGGGCACAAATGTCTAAATAGCTGCAGTAACTTTCTTTGCCATTATAGATAAAGACTGATATGACGAGCTCAGAGAACGTGGTGTCCATTTCCATTTCACTGTTATCATCACGGAATCTCCCCTCATCAGCTGAGAAGACATATAATAGGCTATGTTTTTTGATGGCACAGATTACCCCCGTTGAATTTGTCCTGTGGACTGAGATAAGTGGGTCATGCTTTGAATATTTATGAAACCTGTGTGCAGATACGGGAAACTTAAGGGTATTTTCTTGTATTAAATTGTGATTTATAATATCTTGTTGTCAATATGGAGAAATGACTTGTTATCTCGATCTGACATTGTTTCTCAGTGCAACTCCAACTTGCTCTGCTTACCCATTTGTCACCCTCACTGTGCACACCTCTCCAGTTTGAAAGGAGGGAGGGCATGTGTGAGTCACAGGTCGTGTCAGATGTCAGGCCATCTTCTTGACTCATCTGGGAGCAAAGCATGCACATTTGCATCATGACCTTTGAAAAGCCAAACAGAGAAGGTGATATGAGGGTCACTTCTTAAGCCCAGATAATGAACTGATTATCCCCCAAAGCCTGGTGGTCTGAATAACAATGAAGAGAGGAAAGTTCACAGTAAATCCTGAGGGGAAAAATAAATCCCTGAAGTGGCATTTTTAATAAACCAATTGTATATTACAATCAGTATTTTAATTTTGTTGCTGGGGTACCCAATGCCAAGAGATCAAATTGTTCCCATAAAGAGTACCAGTGTATTTAAACTTAAATTATCTCATTGTTCTCTCCCCTCACCTCTCTCCTCTCTCTCTCTCTCTCTCTCTCTCTCTCTCTCTCTCTCTCTCAGAAGCTATTAAGATATGACAAAGATTTTCCAGATTACTTATAGGATAAAACTTTGCACATATATTCAATTAAGCTCCATTTATTCTCTAGGGTTAACTGGCATGTAAATGTAAAAATATAAGGATATTGTTATTATTATTTTCCACCCATGTAATTTCAGTGCAAGCCTCTGGTATAGTTTTAGATTGGTATTATCTTAACTGGTTACAATGGAAATAAAATGTCGTTTGTAAAATTTCAACACATTAATCCTCTGTCTCAGAACAAATTCAAAATAAGGAGAAATGGGCTACCCTGGGAGTTTTAGGTTCAGCTGGCACACTCAAGTTTTAAGCTCATCTGTGCCTCTATGGCTGTTGAAGGGTTGAAGGTAATCTGAACTAGAGATACTGGTCTATGACAGAACAGCTTTTTATGTGTTTACCTGTGTGAAGGAGATGTTCCTTGACTGATAAATAATTGGTGCATATTGACAACATAACTGACTATTTTCTATATATTTTCTTAGCAAGTATATGCTAATTTTTCCAGTGACTCTTTCAAGTATTGATCAGTTTGGTAAATTACATGATCCGTGAGTGATTCACATAATTGATATCTGTGTTACAAATCCTATTCTTTGAATATTAGTTACTATGACACTTGTGATTTCCTGGTATTATATTTGTTTTATAGTAAAATAAAGAGGATAATAAAATGACAGTAGTTTTACCATGGTGATAAAATGGACTAATTCTTCTTGTAAAGCTATACTAGTCTATAATGTGTATTTCATCTGAATCTTTTCAGATGTTCGTGGAATTCTCTCACTTTGCCTAGGTTATGTTTCCAATTGCTATGTTAAAATGACCTAAAGAAAGCAACCTAGGGGTCAAAGCATTTATTTTAGCTCACAGATTGATGTTGTTGTCCATCAGGGAACTCTGAGATGATGGGTCGCATTGCATGCACACACAGGAAGCAGTACATGACAAATGTTTATGCTCAATCAGCTTGCATCTTTTTATTCTATCTGGGATTCCAGTCTTGAGAATGATGTCACCCACAGTGGAGTAAAGTGTCTTCTCACCCCGATTTGAACAACCAAGGTAATCCCTCCCAGGCATGCCCAAAGGCTTGTCTCTTTGGAGCTGACAATATAATTATCACATTGTGTTCTTCCTGTTGTGCATTCCAATTTGGATTCTTTCTGGTGATGTCATTTTTGAACTGATAGTGTCCATCCACATATAAGTAATAACCTTTTCAAGTAGTTTTCTACTTTGTATAATGTATTGAAATTCAAGAAATGTAGGTTGAAAATTGCAGTTTGCCCTCAATTATTATTTTCTGTTATCCAAATCAGATATTTTTCTCACATGATATATCTTGATTATGGTTTCCCCTCTCTCTACTCCTACCATTCCTCCCCACCCTCTCATTTGGATTCACTTCCTTGCTATCTCTCCTCAGAAAACAAACAGGCTTCTAAGTGATATTATAATACAAAACAAAAAACTAATGCATCAGAATAAGACAAAAATAAACACACACACACACACACAAGAAAACAAACAGTAGAAAAAAAGAGCCTAGGAAAAGATGTAAGAAACAGATATAGATGTAGAGGCCCACTCTTTCACACACTCAGGAATCCCAAAAAAACACCAAGCTGGAAACAATAATGTATACACAAAGGATCTGTAGGATAAAGAGAGAAGTAAAAAATATTAAGGAACCTCCAATGATGCTGTTGTGTTTGTTTTCTGTTGGCAGTCTATTACTGGACATGCAACCTGCCCTTAAGAGTAGTTTCATTCCCCAGTGAGATTCCCATGTAGAAAACTAAATTTTCATTCGTAAGTAATAAGCCTTGCAAGTTTTAATAAAGATCTTAACCTGTACCAAATGACTTTATTACCAGTATACTATACTGGTCCTGAAATGGAGTCAAAGCCTCTCCTTCGATTCTCTTTCATGCAAATTTAATCAATACTCACTTAATAAATTGGGTAGAAAATTGCTTTTCCTCCCCTACTCCTTCCCTCAGGACCCAACGAGTCACCTAGTACTCTCTCTTCAGTGAAGATACATTTTCTGATGCTGCGCACATCTCTGCATTACAATAACTAGTACATTAATTTTCTCCCTGACTACATTCTAATCAGGTAGTCCTTTTAATATATCCTGAACTCTGTGCTCAGAATTGATTTTTCTGCGTATTTCAAATCACCATTTTCTGAGTAAATCCGACTGATAATTTTTGCTGGATCCTTGCTCCATGAGAACAATTTTAAGATCCACACCACGTTGTGACCATTCCATTCGTGCTTGTCAGACTCCCTTCCTGTGAATTTTCCCTTCATTGTGCCATTGTCTGCAGTGTCCCTGTCATAAAGAATACCTTCCCCACTGTTCCTCTGGTAAAGAATACCTTCTCACAAATTTTCTTCTAGAAAGATTCTATGGAAAAATTAACTGTTCTTTTACGAATGTCCCTATTTTCTCTTGGAGATTCTTTAGGCAACCATAATGGTCATCATTCCAAATTTCCAATTAAACAGTTTTAACAATATTCCACTGCCAGTGACCATGTCAGAAGAGCAGCAGGTGGCAACGGAAGTTCATCAAGTCGGCCCAACAGAAGGCAGTTCTCTAATAGGTGGATCTCATTTAGCCTAGGCCACGGGACTCCAGACTACACAATGTCTTTTGTTTCTGCTGTGCCTGTACATGCTTGTTACTACAATATTCCTCTGAGTAGATGTGGGGAGATCTCCACTGCCTGTAAACATAGTGTGTTTATCTCTTGGAAGTATTCTGTTCTATTGGGCCTTTTAATCTATGGATTGTCAAAAAGACTACCCCTCCCTAAGTTGTACTGTCTAAATTGATAATAATAATGATAGCCTATACAGAGTTTTAATGAATTAAAACAAATAAAAGGATACGTTTCACAGCCAGGACTTGTTAGTTTCACCCAAGGAGCTGCATAGATTGTAGTTCAACTTATGATTAACAATTGAGTTCCAGTATTCCAGCTAGTTTAAATTCCTTAACCTTAATGTTGGGAGATGTGGTCACAGGTTTGGAGTATATCATAGTTGAAACAAAGCTTTGAAACTAACAAAATTCAACTAAGATGATCTTATGAAGTAGCTTTGAGGTAAAAAAAAAAAAAATCCAAGAAGACAATCTAAAGTTTTAAAATGGCACATGTTGAATGTTGTGCTTGTTAAGGTCAGGGAACAAGGACAAAGCAGCCTAATTATCCTCAGCTGAAATATCTTTCTTGCTAGGGTTGATTGATGACCAAAGGTGATGATTAGTTCTGAAAGACCAGGATAAATCCAGATGCCCTAGCAGGAAGAGTAGAACCAAAAATCTAGGTTGGCCGGTTCAGTGACTTTGTTCCAGGAACTGGCTGACCACAAAGTTAGATTATAATCTTGAAGAACAATCTTAAGAAATGGGGAATTACCCCCTTGTGATTATCGCTGGTATTTTTGAAATCTTCCAATGATGCACTGCCTAACCTCTTTGGGTTTTGGGTTGTGGTTTCTTCCCTTAAATATCTCTTTTCCCAGCTACTCGGGGCTGAACTCCTCTATCCCTGTGTGGGGTATGAGTCTTGGCCCCAGCACACTGGTTCCTGTAAATAAACCTCCTGTGACTACAGCAAGGATGGTCTCTCGTGAGTACTTGCGGGGTGGTGTTATCCCGAGACTTGAGTGAGAGTCTCCCAACTCCGGGGGTCTTTCAATTCCTTATACCTATTTCTATTATCAATCTCCCGATATAAAAATACCTATTAATGAATGGATAGGTACCCTGAAGTACATATTTAAAGTAGAACTGACTGAGTAATTCTTTTTCATTTAGGGAAGGTCAGGCTTCTGATATCTTTAAGATTCCTTATAAGATTATCTTTTTTTTTTCCTGTGTAATTTTTTTTATTAATTAATTTATTTAATTATTAAAGATTTCTGCCTCTTCCCTGCCACCACCTCCCATTCCCCCCCTCCTCCAATCAAGTCTTCCTCCCTCCTCAGCCCAAAGAGCAAGCAGGTTTCTCTGCCCTGTGGGAGGTCCAAGGACCACCCACCTCCATCCAGGTCTATTAAGGTGAGCATCCAAACTACCTGGGCTCCCACAAAGCCATTACGTGCAATAGGATCAAGAACCCATTGCCATTGTTCTTCAGTTCTCAGTAATCCTCATTGTCCATTATGTTCAGCGAGACCGGTTTTGTCCCATGCTTTTTCAGACCCCGGCCAGCTGGCCTTGGTGGGTTCCCAATAGAACATCCCCATTGCCTCAATGTGTGGGTGCACCCCTTGCTTGTGCAACCACTTTGGAAAGCAGTGTGGCGGTTTCTCAGGAAAGTCGGGTTCAACCTACCTCTCGACCCAGCAATACCACTATTGGGAATATACCCAAGAGATGCCCAAATATACAACAAAAGTATATGCTCAACTATGTTCATAGCAGCATTGTTTGTAATAGCCAGAACCTGGAAACAACCTAGATGCCCTTCAATCGAAGAATGGATGAAGAAAGTATGGAATATATACATATTAGAGTACTACTCAGCAGTAAAAAACAATGACTTCTTGAATTTTGCATGCAAATGGACGGAAATAGAAAACACTATCCTGAGTGAGTTAAGCCAGACCCAAAAAGAGGATCATGGGATGTACTCACTCATATTTGGTTTCTAGCCATAAATAAAAGGCATTGAGACTATAATTCGTGATTCTAGAGAAGCTAAATAAGAAGTTGAACCCAAAGAAAAACATATAAGCATCCTCCTGAATATTAACCTTCATCAGGCGATGAAAGAAGACAGAGACAGAGACCAACATTGGAGCACTGGACTGAAGTCTCACGATCCAAAGGAGGAGCAGAAGGAGAGAGAGCACGAGCAAGGAACTAAGATTATCTTTCAAGATAAGTAATAAATTAGTTGGTCCTTTTTTTTTGTAACTACAAAATGCAACATGCCAGCAAAGATTTGACAAGAATACCTATCTTGTCCATACAATTAATCAATAGCAAGTTACTTGGGTATGAATGTAAGAGAATTCATTGGATATTTTTTTTACCTGTAGTACATAAAATGTTTAATTAAGTAAGAGTAAGGAAAACATGCTGTTTTTTACTGCTTGTTTTGTGTTCATTGTAATCATTCACTTGAAAAACAGAACATAACGACATAGTAATTCTTATAACACCTTAAAAAATTGGGGGGTATATAAGCTCTAGAGGAAAAGTATACAGTAGAAAGAACACAGAAAGAACAGAGAGAGAATGAAGAACAAAGAAGGAAGTCTTCAAGAGAATATGTGAGTATCTTTTTCCTACACCCCCTCAGACAGAAAAGTCTTAGCTTACACAGACTCTGTGGATTCCTTTCCAGGCTCTATGCTTCTAGAGACTGGTCGCCCAAACAGAGCATTTCACAATTGCAATCATGTATTTCACTATCTCTTAATTAAATCATTCATTGTTCTTCTATTATAATTCATTTTTGGATTTGTGGGTTATGTAGAAATTTGGATATATATTACTTACTTGCTAAATGTTTCAAATTCCAGTTTTAGAAATAACTTCTAGCTTAGTTTCCTGACCAGAAGGTGTACTCTGAATTATTTTAGCCTTTAGCAACATCAAGTATATTTTCTTTAAATTCTGTGTTAAGTTGAGGAGAACGTTCATGTCTGTCAAGTTAAAGGTAACATTGAAGACATTCCATTAGCTCAGTTTAATTGGTTGTGTTTCTAATGTCTTCAGATCCTACTGCTCGTGTCATAGCTATGGGAAGATATTTACTAAAGTAACATGCTGTTTTCATTTATTTGCCAAACTATCTCATTTATTGCTATTTAATTTATACGTTTAAAAGATATATTAAATGGAAAAGTTAGAAATGTTTTTTATCAGGAAATGCACTTGTTGCTATGTTAGTACAGAGAAACCAGAAATCTTTTGATTTTTCTTATATTTTTGGTTGTGAGCCTAGCCTTTAACGGCTGAGCCATCCCTCCAGGCCTTGATTTTTCTTTACAACCTGTAGTTTTTCTATTATTTTACATTGGAGATTTTGGGTTTATTTTTATTAAAGCTTAGAAGTTGCATGTAGTTCCATCTCTGTCCTCAACGTAGCCTGACAACCTGTGTGTTTTAATCTGAATATTTATACTGCTTATAGTTATTATAATTATGGCTATATAATGTTTATATCTTCAGTCTAGATTATTTTTCTGTACTTTTGAGCCTTCTTTTTGATTACTGTAATTTAATCGTCGTGTCGATTAACTTGTTGGGTTTATGCCTTCTGTCCTAGTCACCATTCCATTGCTGTGAAGAGATACCATGACTAATGCAACTCTTATGAAAGAAAACATTTAAATGGGGACATGCTTACAATTTCAGAGGATTCATCTATAATCATCATGGCGGAGAGCATGGTGTCACACAAGGCACTGGAGTAGAAGCTGAGTGCTACATCCTTATCCACAGGCCAAGATGATGGAAAGAATTTCAAAAGAATGGAAGCCCTGGGCTGGGCATGCACTTTTGAAAGTATCAACGCCACTCCTAGTGACTCACTTCCTTCAACAAGGCCACAGGTCCCAACCCTTCCAATCTTATCAAAGAGTTCTATCTTTGGTGACCAAGCATTAAAATATGTGAGACTATGGCAACATTCATATTAAAATCACCACAATTAGTGAGTGTCTGGATCTCTACTTGCTATTACCTCAGTTTGGCAGGTTTGGAAGCATCTGGATTATACTTGAAGGTTAGTTGGGGATCCTATAGTGCTGACTGAGGTATCAGAAGTGACAGTAGCTCAGTTAGGGCAGGTTCAGCTTCTGAATACTGAAACAAATGAGCAAGAAGGCTTTAACTGAAGTTCTTCAGAAGTCCAGGTGAGAGTTCCCGAAAGAAATGAAAGTTAGAGTTATTAACTGGGTACTTAGATCTTCAGCATAGGTCTTCAGCTGACTGCTAAAATCCCATTGGGTAGGGGCAAGTGAAGCCTTCCTTAAAATGTGCCGTATGGTCTCTACATTCAGGTCCTCAGAAGATGAAGGCTTAGGATATAGGGGATGGGGCTTTGGTGAAGATGTGAGATTTCAAAGGATAGGAATCTAGGGAGTTAAAGGAATCAGGCAAGTGAAATTTGTGGCATGTACACAAGGCTCAATGTGCCAGTCCTTAAAAGGCAAAGGCTTGAGTCATGAGGTAGGGTAGTGTTACTTGTGGGATATGTGCATGGTTTGACTCAGTATGAATGTCCTTGGCAGCAGGTTATCATTGAGGAGGAATCTTATACAAATGTTAAGTATTATTTCTAACTTTTATAGAAAGGAATGCCTTAAAAGATTTGTATTTATTCAATTCTTGATTCTGTATAGGAAGTCCTCATTTCCCTTGTCTCCAATTGTACTTTATAACCCATCATTACTCATGCGAGCAATGCTTTCAAAGGAACCTGTACAAAACACTCATCACTGTTGCCTTCAGGTTGCCTTTCTTGAGTTTGTCCCATATTATTAAAGCATTAGTTGTATGCTTAAAAGAATATTCGGGACATCTGATGTAATATTTCTAAGTACCATTATAACTAAAGATTTTACAGGACATCTGTTTTATTAAGTGTTATAAGAATGTATGTTACAACAATGCATTCTCTGAAATAATTTATTCCTGGCAGTTAATATTTATATTTTTATTTTCTGTTTTCAGAACTGTCTCTTTCAGTTTACTACAATAAATTTCCTAAGGGCAGAACTGATAAAATTCATCAATTTATTCAGAATGTAGCATTTTTCTTATTCATACACAGAAAAAATGTAATAAATGATTTTTGGGTGAATTTCTCCTCTCTTTATATGCATCTCATGCTAATGTATTAAATTATAATATTAAAAGTAAGAGTCACCATCATTACATTGTGAAGATACATCAATATTTTTATATTACTAGCAGTTTTCAGATAACCTGCATATACTTACTTGATATAGTCACCTTTTTATAATATCAATTATATATATTTGATATATAATATGATAAATTTTTTTATATTATATATGATATATAATATATAATATGATAAAATATTATGTTGGATCAGTGGGTTATTAGAACAGAATATGTGAGTACTGGTATATGACAATATCAAAGAAAACTGGTGATATAAATGTAATCCTTAACCTACCTCAGTTATTTTAATAAACTTCAAAGGAAACAATATAAAAGAACAAAGGGTCTAAAGTGATGAGTTGGAGTAGTACAAGGAATATACCTCTCACAGGGCAGTACTAAATTCTGGTAATACTCGTGGTCTCTTAGTGAATGGAAGCAAACAGCATGTGACGGTTGAAAGAGAGAATTTTCTTGTTAACTCTGATACATTTTGGTACTCTGAACTGATTCCCACATCACCAACTGAGAATCAAAATTACTAGGAAAGATTCAACTCTTCTCTTCCACTGTAGCTTCAATCTGTACTTTGCTTTGAGGACTGAAAATATTGTTGCCTGCAGTGCTAGTTCCTTAAGTAAAAAGAAAGCCAGTTGAAGTGATGCAGGAAGGTCCTCAAGTTATGTTACCATCAGCGGCAGCTTGTGTTTATATTCCTACCTGGAAATCTCAGAGTAGATGATGAAAAAGCACTAGGAACCATCTCATAGTGTCCCGAGCCTAGAAGTGTAGTAGTGTGGACATTGTAGTAGGGGAGACATCTCTTTGCTCGTATTTTAAGTCAAGATGCATTGGAATTACCTGTATTATGTTCTTCACTTTATCCCATCCGTTTCAAGTAAGAAAATGTTTCTTACTTGAAAGACCTGGTCACCAGCAAAGCTTTGTATGTGAAAATTAAATATACATATAGTTATAACAGAAGGAGTGGATCAAATATTCTATGTAAGATCTTTTCAGTGACATATTCAGACTTGGCTTTCATGAAAAGTTAATTATTAACCAGGACTGCACTATCTTTTGATAGGTTATCACATTTCCTCTTATGGAAGACCAAGTGTTTATAAAGGGACAGTGTACTGATGTGCAGCTAATACCTAATTCTTGCTACTAGGAGTGTATTGGTAGCTTTTCTGTTACTGTGAATTTACTTAAGATAGGCCTTTATCCTTATGAAGAATAGATAATGAAGCTAAGACATATGAAAAACTTGTGTAATTGACAAATTCATTAAAAACTGCTTTTGAAAATAAAATTTGCTTAAAATTGTTTGACAGATATTTCCATAACACAATGTTCCATTTTTGATGGTTGCCTAAATAAGCAAAAATAAGATGCCTACTGTTCCACACTCACTATAAAGAGTAGGGTATAGCAGTGTACAAATAGAATTCTTCAAATTTAGCAGCAGTATACACTATTTCAATTTAATTAACATGGCAATTATTAGTACAGGATTCTCTTAAAGAAAATGTTTCAAAGACACTGATATTATCTACTTAAATGTAATATTTTAAATGCAGAAAGACAAAATTGTGTGCAAGGTCATAAAGCAGATATATACCCTGTTTCTCTAGCTCTTTTGTACTCGTGATGTGTGTGTTTAACATGCAGATGACTGCATAGGTGCCTGCATAGCACATGCACATACAGAGACCAGAGGAGGACTTCTACTGTCTTATATCTTTCTCTGCTTCTTGCTTTGAGACAGGTTCCTTCATTGAACTAGAAGCTTGCTACTTTGGCAAATCTGGCTTCACAGCAATCTTTTGAAATCAGCTTCTCTGCCACTCCAGTATTGGGGTTATAGGCATACACAGTCATTTCTCATTTTATGTCAGTGCTCAATGTTAGGTATTTTCTCTTAGTAGAACCTCTCTGCCGATGTAAATAATTCCAATCAGACTGAACCAAACTGAGTTAAAGACACCCATGTTTAATGCAATACTCCTGGGTGGCTCCAGGAAAACATGGAGAGGGAAAGAGAGAGAGAGGAGACCATGCAAAACCTAGAGATTACATGTTTGTTCTCTGGGGAGCAGTTTAAATAACCTGTGGGAATGGTCTTGACCTTCCCTGGGGAGAGGTCACTGTTTGGTGGGCTTTCTCAGAGGTGAAGTTTGGACTGGGGCAACTCCCAGGGGAGGGGGTTTATGCCTGGAGCTGGGGTGAGTCCCCCAGCTAATCAATCTGAACTTTTTGTACAAAGGGGTGTTAGGGAGCTGAAGTGATGCTTTCAACCAAACATTCCAGGATTTTTGGATAAAGGGGTGCCAGCGACATGAGGTGAAACCCCTTAACCAAGCATTTTAGACTCCTTGGATAAAGGGGTGCCAGCTCAAGTCTGGATGCTTCCTGTGAGCATGGGACAACATGGGAGAGGGGAAAGCTGGGAGTTTGTGGGCTCATGCTCAGCAAGAGGGGTTGCTGGAGCATCCAGTTTTCTGTCATCCTAGAGACCTCAGGCACCTTGAGGGAGATGATGTAGGAATAAGGGCACTAGTTAGTTCCGGGTCGCTTCGCCCTGAAATAATCACACAGAAACTGTATTATTTAAATCACTGCTTGGCCCATTAGCTCTAACTTCTTATTGACTAATTCTTACATTTTAATTTAACCCATTTATAGTAACCTATATATCTCCATGTGCCTGTGGCTTACCAGCAAGATTCCAACTGGAGTCTGTCTCTAGTGGGGCTACATGGCTTTTCTCTGAATCTGCCCTTCTTTCTCCCAGCATTCCATTTAGTTTTTCCTGCCTAGCTCTGTTTCCCTATATCTTTGCTGTAGCCCCAAAGCAGTTTCTTTATTTATCAATGGAAGTCAAAGCATTTAGAGGGGAATCCCATATCAAGATGAGAAGGTAAGTGGCTAGGAGAAAAATGTATTATTATTGGTCCTATGAATAGGACTAGCCATGAGAAGAGTCATTAACTGCCAGAAAGAATGGGACAGAGAAATTCCCTGGTTTTACAGGTGAGGCTTGGCTTATAAGTGGGACACAAAAGCAGATAAAACCAGATTTTAGTTGGTAGGTGTCCTTGATCCAGGAGAGTTGGGTTGGTACCAATGTTGAAGTCCCAGGAGCTGGTTCAGGTGTTGGCATTGTTTGGAGAATACTTTATAAGCTGGTCTTGGCCCAGCTAGCAGAAGTAATCTGTAAAATATGCTTGAAAATAGGTTGGGTTAAAATAAGCTCTGGAGACTGTTAATTTTTACCAGACCTTATTGTTGATACAGCAGCAGAACCTTTTCCCAGGAACCTGTATGTGTCTATAAAACAACTGGAACAGATTTATGTCTTGGTGTCATACCTTTAGGTTAAAAGGCATGAACATTTCAGAAGACAATTAAAGGGAATTGGAAACTCTGAACCTCTGAAACCTATTATTCCTTGACTATGAAGCCTGTTGAAAAGACAGACCTGTCTGTATTTTATCAGGAAACTTAACAAATGAAGTAATAAACTACCAGTTCCTTAAATCATCAAATGCCATTAGACAGATCTAAAAAGGATAAAAGAGTAGAAATGAGACAGCTTTTTTTTTCTACGCAGGTAATCCCAAGTCTCTCCTTAGTCCTTTGAGAACACCAACCTAGAAGCAGTGCTTGCCATTAGCTGCTGAATACAAGAGGCCCAAAGATTTTTCTTGTGGAGGAAAGATTTAGTCTACCTGTCTTGGCATGATGAGAAGATCAGTTCTCCAGTTGGCATCCAGGAATCTGAAGAGGTAGAAGGCCACTTTTTGCTGTATGGGTGGCTTTGCCATACCCAAATGCAAGCCTTGAGGCAGAAAAAATCTTTTGCAACTACATATCTTCTCAGAGGAACTATAAGATGTTGCAAGAGCTGGCATGTCTCTGTGTTAGAAGCTCTTTTGTTAAATGCCATACTCTCAGATCTGTAAAGGCACTTGAGAATTTAAATATAACCATTATCTGTTATATTTAAAATAGACATAAAAACTAAATTTAGACGTGCATTTTATCCAATTAGTTACAGCTTACCAATAATAGTAAATTTAAGAAGATTAAAAGGAATATTTCAAGAAGTCAAAGAACACTAGCACATGTGGGTATTCTTACCCAAGATGGTGGTGGGATCAAAATGGAGGTTACCCACGTTTGTCTTTTCCAGAGCTGTTGTAATCTGTAGCTATAAGTTTTACATATCTTAAAGCATACACATATACACTCAGAGAAATAAAACAAGCATACTGTGAAATAAAACACACATACTCACAGAAAACATAAAGCAAGAATACTGTGAAAATGCACCCACATACTCACATAGATATAAAGCTTAAGGACAAGATAGCAAACATTGCAAAAGGGAACAAAAACAAAAAAGAAACACCTATAGAGTTTTAGAAAGGACAGGAAAGAGGGATCCATTGTAGAGAACAAACCACTAGAGAAGTAGGGAGGGGAGTGGGGAATGGGAGAGGGAGCAGGAGCACAGCATCTAGAAGCCATGGACTTTTGGAGCCTTGTTTGTTTTTATGTTAGGCCTTAGATAGCCCCAATTTAAAAGATTTTTTTTTTATAAAAGGCAGCCCAAAGGCATTTGAGGATCCATCTTTGAATAGCAAGAACCCATTTAAAAGCCCATGTCAAATCTTGGGACTCAAGACTGTTGCAGTGCACCCACAGGGACAGGGCTCTTGAGTCAAAAATGGGAGTTATGAGAAATGAGTGGCAGACGTCCTCTATCCACTCAGTCCCATATCAGCAAGGCCTGGCTCGTCACTTGACTCAGGCATTTGGAATGATTGTGACTTCCATGGAAAGCCCAAAAATTGACAATAATAAACACAAATTGGTCCCTATACCCTAGAGGCATATGTACTGCAAAGGGGAACTCACTGAGTTGAAGCTGATCTTAGCCTGGCAGAGAGATCGCGTGAGTAGGGCATTTTTCAACACAAGGTCCTGGGCCGTGGGAAAAACAAGCTCCTCCTGGTGGAACCTCCAAATGTTAGGCATTTTCTCTTAGATAAGCCTCTCTGCCAATGCAAATAATTACAATCAGATCCAATCAAAGTGAATTAAAGATGCCCATGTTTAATGCAATACTCCCAGATAGCCCTGGGAAAACATGCAGATGGAAAGAGAGAGAAGGGAAGACCACCTGAAGCCCAAAGACCATGTGTTCATTTTCTGGGGGCAATATAAATTGCCTGTGGGAGTGGTCTTGACCTTCCCTGGAGAGGGGTTACCCTTTGGCAAGCTTCCTTTACCCTCTCTGGGGAGGAGTCACTATTTGCTGGGCTTTCTTGGAGGTAGCATTTGGACTGAGGCAATTCCCAGGGGAGGGGGCTTATGCCAGGAGCTCTGGTGAAGCCCCCAGCCAAATTATCTGGACTTTTTGTACAAAGGGATATTAGGGAGCTGAGGTGATGCTTTTGACAAAACACTCAACTCTCGTGCTTGTACAGAAAACACTCTTATCCAGTAAACCATTTCCTCAGCCCCTACTCTAATATTTTTTTACTTTTAGTAATATGCCAACTTGGCGATAGATTATCACCTTGTTGATGTGTTCTCTTTAATATTCTGCTCTATGCTCTGCCCTCTGCAAGCTAGATACTAATAGGATTCCTTCCCTCTTTGCAATAAACAAACGGCCTCCAGATATTCTGAAATATCTCTGGTGTGAGATTGTCCATGTCTGACAACTATTATGTTGCTATACCAGTCTCCTCCCCTTCATCAATCCATAATCTTGAAAAAAAAATTTTATCAATTCCTTCAGTATCCTTTCAGAGGTTCTTAATGATAGCTTCTCTTGTTATAAATGCTTTTATATGAAAGACAGTATTCTTATCCTCGCTTGGGGACAATTAAAAGTAGGGTAGGGAAATTATAACTTTTTATATCCATTAAGCATTTGTATTATTCCAACTCATTTGCTAAGTCCATTAAATACATAAATGTGCATTCACCGTTTTATATGCATATAAATAGAACAGAAGCCAGAAGTGATACTTGAACTGAAAATATTTATCTATATTTACTTTTACACACCTTGCCTCATCCTCCAGTAATGGTATCAATTTATGTTTTACCTACAGCCCAAAATCACTAAAAGTATTATTCATGTGTTAGTGGAATTGGTTGTGCTCTTCCGTGATTTTGTTGCTTTCTGCTTTGCTTTGTTTGATTTGTGAAGAAAATACCAGGAAAATTGAGCCTTAGTGTTGCCAATCTCACATTGTAGTTTCTTTTATAAAAGGTAAGGTATGAGGAAAGGTTTCCTGAGGTTATTTGAAAAACAAAATTATTTTCAGAGAGAGGGAAGGGAGTGGTATGTTGGAAGAGATAAGGTCACTGGCCTCTGGAGATGCTGATAAAACACTATTAAACTGTTTATCCAATGAGAACGGGCTGTAGTGCAATGGTCCAGTGTATACTACAAGGAATGTTCAAGCAGAAAATCTCAATCATAAATCTACTAAGCATTTCATCTTTCTTAGGCAACCTTGGGGTGGGTAAACGGTTCAAAGAAGGAAAAGTAAACCTGAAGCATTATTTGAAGGATAAACAGAGCATGATTTGTGGAACCTGTGAGTCTCAGAGAAAATTTGGTCAATGGCAAGCTTCTTTCACATGAAAAAGAGAATTTTTTTTTGAGGAAGGATCTTGCCTTCTGGCCCAAACTAGCCTTGAACACAGGATCCTGTTGCTTCAGCCTCCCAAGTCCTAGTGTCACAGGCTTTTATGATCTGGCAAATTATTTCATTAATGGCACTGCCAAGCAATACTTGCTCTCATTCTGTGAGAATTTGTTCACTGAACAGTTCTTCATAGAAATGCTTTTCCTATTTTTATTTAGTAGAAGAATTATTATATAGTAGTTTCAGTTTGAACAACTTACCCTTTCTTCTCATAATAAATTGTGATTCTTTCCCCCCAACATTAAACAAAGAAAGGTTAACAGAAGAACAAATTCTAATTCATTTTTTTCAGATAATGTGAGTTCTTCAGAATATAGTTACATAATGTTCATTATTCTATGCTACTTTGTTTATTGGATGAAAGCTATCCACCTTGTATTACAATTATAGTATGATTGCTATGAATGCCTGGAGAGGTTTATAAGACTACAATTAGTGAAACTCAGTACTGAAATATTCATTTTCATGACTGTAAAATTGAATGTAATTATTTATAAATGATTATATTCTTTCAAATACCTTCTCCCAGCCAAGACAATATTAAAGTCATCATATCATCAACAATGATGGCATACAAGAAGCTCTAAAACCATAAACAGGACTGAGTGCCTTTTATGTCTATCAATCAGAAACTACTTAGAAGGTTCTGAGATTTATGAGTACTTTAGGTATTATAAATTTTTATCAAGTTTGGCCTTTAAGTTAAAGTTTTATTCATGTTATGGGAGATTTTTATAGAGCTTATCTTGATTGAAACCACCTTATCACATGAACCCTAATTGTCAGAGATCAAATCCTTTGATAATCCCATGTGCTGCAAGCAATCATTGTGAGCTTAGTCCAAGACCAGCTTCACTGGTAATCATCAACTAAATGACATCATGGGTATGGGGGTGGTTGGGTAAAATACACAGCAATATAGGATGCTCTTTTTCCATATATCATTAATGATCATTTTTAGAAAGTGTCTACAAATCAATTTCCTCTTGGGTAATAATGTTGAATGTCTTCCCCTTCTTGAGGGACAAAAGGGGAAACTAAGCTAACTTGAGACGTGCAAAAGTGTTCTTTATTTAAGAAATAGAAAGTTTATTCGATAATTTTGCTTTGCGCATCCTTGTGTACTCTATGAGGTCTTGTGCACCTTATAACATAGTATATACCCTCGCTTGGAAGACGGAGCACTTCCCTAGATAAGGATTGCACTTAATGCCTATTGCTGAGCAGGTGCGGAGAACTAGCCTAAGAAGAGTTAGCTTTCTAGCAATGCAGAATACATTAGATTGTCTAAAATCAAAGGTTGAGGAAGCACATGTCTTTAATCATGGGGAAAGAATTCTTCCATATGTCTCAGTGCTCCAGAGGGAGGGTCTAGGATTTCAAGACTTTCAACTTCTTCAATCTAGTTTCTCCCATGTCATGACCACGGACTATTATCCTTCCCAATCATTTTTTCTTGGGTTGTATACATAACCTTTAGGAATAGTTAATATACCTTGGACTTTTATAGTTTTTATCAAATGTATCTATTACTTGAAATTAGAGCTGTCTGAGTTCTATATCACAATCATAAAGAGCTTTTTTATTTATTTATTTATTTATTTATTTTTGGTTTTTCGAGACAGGGTTTCTCTGTGGTTTTGGAGCCTGTCCTGGAACTAGCTCTTGTAGACCAGGCTTGTCTCGAACTCACAGAGATCCGCCTGCCTCTGCCTCCCGAGTGCTGGGATTAAAGGCGTGCGCCACCACCGCCCAGCACATAAATAGCTTTTATGGCTGCAGTTTCCTCCAGGGTTATCAGAGACCTGAAATGTTGTACTTTTGATGTACTTTCTTATACTGATGTACTTCCTATTAAGTATAAGTGAAAGATTTCTCAATGGCGTTGTTTGTCAGGGCCCTTTACCACAGTGGTGGACGACCATATTTTCCAGTCAGTTGGTGGTTTGAGTCTAAACTTTTAGGGTTGTTCTTGGTAACAGTGGTCAGAAGTGTAAGTGAGTCTGAAGTTTTCAGTTCAATAGATGTTTGGAAGAGCGTTCTTAGTAATAACATTTGTAAGGAAACAAGGAAAGCAAGAGAGGAAAAACTAAACTATTAGTGTTAACAAAGAGCACAGCTTTTCAAAATTAGACCCTATGAACTGGGATAGACAGAGTCTTTTCTTTTTTCTCCTTTTTCTCCTCCCTATCCTCTTCTGTCTTTTCTCAACTCCATATAGATTTTTAAAGTCTAAATTAAGTTGATTCCCTATCACTAAAGAACTGATTATCCACATTAAATAATGTCGCAGAATCTAAATTTTATTGTTACTGTTTGTAAACAAGTGATAGTATCTTTTATAGGATAATATCAGAAATTGGTGAGATAATATCAAATCTGTTTCTACAGTAAGATCTACACACTTAACAATTAATCTTAAAAACATTGATTTCTTTTTATCCTTCCTTATTTTCTTCCTATTTCTTAATTTTAGATACCATTTTCAAATTTTCAATAATGCACAGGCTTTTTTGTTTCACTTGATCTCAGCTAAAAGATTGAGAAGGGATATTTTTTTCTGCCACTTTTGAAAATCACATTGTATTGGAAGAAATCAAGTTCTGTTTCTCTTATTAGCAGTACCAATGATTTAAATAAATCTCTCTAAAGAACACTAGAGAAGAGATGAAGCTGTGGAGCACTGGATTAAAGGAGTTCTTATACTATCTAGAGGGGAGACAATGAAGTGAGCACTGTAACTTTTAAGGGAAAAACCAAGACTCTCAATTACACACCAAAAGTATGGCAAACTACTCTATAGAATGACTAACTGAGTTTCTTTCTTTTTTTTCTTTTTATTTATTTATTTATTAAAGATTTCTGCCTCCTCCCCACCACCACCTCCCATTTCCCTCCCCCTCCCCCAATCAAGTCCCCCTCCCTCGTCTGCCCTAAGAGCAATCAGGGTTCCCTGCCCTGTGGGAAATCCAAAGACCATCCACCTCCATCCCAGTCTATTAAGAGGAGTATCCAAACTGCCTAGGCTCCCACAAAGCCAGTACGTGCAGTAGGATCAAAAACCCATTGCCATTGTTCTTGAGTTCTCAGTAGTCCTCATTGTCTGCTATGTTCAGCGAGTCGGGTTTTATCCCATGCTTTTTCTGACCCAGGCCAGCTGGCCTTGGTGAGTTCCTGATAGAACATCCCCATTAAGTAATAGAAGGAAAATCACAACCCAAGGAATCCAACATTGCTAACACTGCCTACAATGACTCAGGCATCTAGCGACCCTTCACTAGCACAACTCAAAGAAGGGAGACACACAGACTACTGAGTTTCTGTTCCGCACATATCACTTGCATATTATTTCTGGACCTATTTAACTATGGTGATTTTATTTTGTGATATTTGATGAAGCTGCCTTACAATCACTTTCTTCCCCTATATTTATACCACAACACGCAACATTTAGCCCCAGTAGAGAAAGAAGCAGTGTTTTTTCTCCTAATGTGATTTATTCAGGGATTATCCATACCAAGACCAACCAGAGCTTTCTCTAAGACTTACTGTACTGAAGGAGAAAATGCCTTTCATTCTTTGACTCACAAAACAATAAAGATATGGATGGGACTGTTAACTTTCAAGCTTTCCAAGAATAAGACTTACACAGAGCAGACATGTATTCTGAGGCAGAACAAAGATCCCGAAAGCAGTGCTCAAAATCCAGCTGGGTCTAAATCCTCCTCAGTTTTTGATCCTGCCAATATCACAAGCTAGTCCTTCTTCTTTAAAAAAAAATATTTTGTTTGGTTTGTTATTTTCATCAAAACTATCACAATGAAATTTACATAAAATCATTGTTTGAATACTTTAAAGTGTTCATTGCTAAGAGTTTAATTTATGACCATAAATGTTCACTATAGTAGACTCAGTGCCTAATTTTCATATAGCATATGAACAAGCATAAAAAGTATATTCAGTTGTGTAATTCAGTAACATTAAAGGTGAAGAAAAATGTGTGTGTGCATGTATGTTCATGTTCACCTGATCAATTAGATGTGTGTGTGTGTGTGTGTGTGTTTGTTTGTTAGTTAGGGGAAAACTACAATGAAGTATCACTACTGTTTCTCTTTAAAACTTTCTATTTTCTATTTACTGATATAATTTTAATTTTTAACTTTAAAGAAAGATAAATACTTGAACATGACTAATTCTGGGTTTTCTTTATCAATGACTTTGAAATAAATAGTAATATATCAAATCTTCAGTTTCCACAGTTTATCAAGAATCATTTTTTAATATCTTTCCAGAATTATGCAACAAACTTAAGTTAAAATAATTTTTGTTTTTTAATTCTTGTAAAGTAGACATCTGCTGTAGGACAATGGTCTTGTATCCTGTAAAGATTTTTTACTTGTATTTTAATAAAACGCTGATTGGCCAGGGAAGCATAGGCAGGGTGACCAGGTAGGAAGTAAAGGTGGGGTGATGAGAACAGGAGAATTCTAGGAAGAAGAAAGATTCAGTCTGCAGTCATATCCCAAACACAGAGGATGAAAGCAAGATGAAAATGCCTCACTGATAAAAACTACTAAGCCATGTGGCTAACACAGACAAGAATTATGGGTTAATATAAGTTGTAAGAGTTAATAAGAAGCCTGAACTAATAGGCCAATCAGTTTATAATTAATGTAGGCCTCTGTATGTTTCTTTGGAACTGAATGGCTGCAGGACCAAGTGGAACAGAAACCTCTGTCAACAGAAGTCATCAAATGCACATGCCCCAGAGAATAGGTGAAAAACATTGGGTATCATTCTAGGAACAATATCAAGATCCTTGAGAGTTGAAAATAAAATTAACTGTAGAATATCTTAATACAGAGAAAGGTTAGTGTTTTCTGGTAAGTATGCTGTTCTATAGTTGTAGAGTCAATATTTTGCTTACTCAAAGAAATTTTTAGTTGATTTATAGAATTTCATAGCATTGATTAGAAACATAATTACCTCAGAAGCAACTAAATATTTTTCCTTCCTTTATATCATTTGTAAATTTAATGCCTGCATATAATGTACGTAGATAAAATCTACCTCTTTTGTTCCCCCACCAATTCCTTCCCTTTCCACCCACTACATTCCCCCTCCCAGTACCATGTTCTCTTATGTTTAAACTTGCTGAGTCAACTTACTGCTACCCATATGGGTAGAGGCTATCCACCCAAGCATAGGCAGCCTCTCAGGGGCCTCATCCCTAGCACAACTAATATTCCCTCCCCTAGCATCCATCAGTTTCCAACAGGTCCCTGGTAGTACTGGAACTCCTGCTTATGAGGCTCCTCCCTTGTAAATGCTGGGATTTTGGTTGGATTGATTTTGTTCAGATCTTATGAAAGTAGTCAAAATCCCTGTGAGCTTGTCTATGTAATTATGCTTTTGTGTCTGGCATATACCACTTTGCTTCAGAAGCCCACTAGCTCTGGCTCTTAGAGTAATTCTGTCCTCTTCCATGATGATCCTTGGTCTTGGATAGATGCGGTACAGTACATCTGTTGCATTAGAGCTTTGCATTCCATGGTCTCATTCTCTGCATTGTGGCCAGTTGTGAGTCTCTAAATTAATCACCAGCTAGTGTAAAAAGAAATTTTCTCATGAGGGTGGGGAGTCACATTAATCTATGGATATAAATGCAAGCACTTAAGGAGAATTAGTCACTGTCTACTTAAGAGAACAGTAGTAGTCTCTTTTCCAGGGACCATAACTTAGTCAGTCACATGGTTTTGTTTGTTCATTTTGTTTTGTTTTTGTTTTTGCTTGGTCCTTTCATCTTGTGGAATGAAATTTAAATACAATCAGAAAGCAGCTGGTTACTTCTATAACCACTTTGTCACTATTGCACCAGTAGTCATATCTTGCCAAGTCAGGCTTCATAGCTGAGTAAGATTTTTAATTGCTTTTCTCCCTCAATAACATGGATTGTAGCCTCTGGAACTATGAAAGTTATCCAGCAGGAGTGAAACTTACATGTTAGTACCAGCTTGTTTTCTCTGTAACCTATAACTCCAATATATGGTGTTTTCATAGACTGGGTCATCAAGTCCTATGCGGGTATTTAACAGCAATACAATAGTTTGTAATACTGGAGGAGCTATGGGACCCCACTGACTAACAACTCAAACATCGATATCCCAAACTTTGTGCTGAGATTTTGTTGGTGTCTGAGGGAAGCATGCTCCCCCATAAATATATACATTCCTTAATATACATAAACATAGTAAGAGCTACTTCATTGGGGAGACTCCTTCTAAAGTTATATACATTTTAGGAAACATCTGTGGTAATGGGCATTCATGTGTCATTTTTAAGATCTTCAGATTTCACTATTTCTCACCACACTCCCTGCTCTACCTTCCCCTCCTACCCTACTTAATTTTTCCTTTACCATTATTCTCCCTCCCCACTTTTGCAATCATGTATATTTAAAGGCTAAAAAAAAAATCTATAAATATTTGAACATGATTCCCACTTTAAAACTGTTGAATATACTTACTCTAAAACAGCTTTTCTTTTAATTAATTATTTAGAAAGAGAGATGGATGCTGTTCAGTTTATCCTGAATACTTTTGGGGGAACCTAAAGTTGTAACCAGAACTTCAGCACTGAAGACTGGTGGGTGAACTGCACACTACACATTCATGATGACTCGCACCACCAGTGCGGTCAGCACCTTTCAGGTTCCTTTTGGTCTTTTTCTGTTCTCCGTTTTATTTGGCCCCCCAAGAGGATTTTTATTTCTAAATAATGTCAGATAGTTAATGTAGGAGTGCCACAAACTTTTAGATCCATCTTATATCTTCTTGTTAATTAATTCTTTGACACTGGTACTTTCTGAATTTCCTAAGGAGAAACTGTAAGAGTGGTTTGAGTGCTAAGGCATCCTACATGGAGATGGTATCAGTCTAATTGTTTAGTAATCACTCAATGCTTAGTCCTCTGTCCCTCATAGAATCTGTGCTCATATTGGATTCTAATGAAAGCTAAATCACTTGCCATCCTTCGATAATAAATGAATTGGATTTCTATCTTATTCATACATATCAAATGTGCTTGTAAAATTTATTTATAGTTCATATTAAATGGCCTTACAGAGACTGATAAATAAGATTCCAACAAAGAAATAACATGATTCTTTTTTAAATATAAGAAGTAACAACTGTAGGTAAACACAATAAATACTTCAAAAAGCTAGCAAAACAATAAACAAGAAGGAGTTTGGAGCCTGGGGAAATGGCTCAGTGAGTAAAGTGAGTATCTCCATTTTGACCTGTAGCAAGGATAAATTCACCCTGAGATAATTTCAGTGGTTTACAAATAGCTGATTATTAAGAGTATAAGTTCATTGCTAGTTTACCCCTCTAATGATCTTCCCCCACCCACATGCCTTATATAGTGTGTCCTCCTTAGCCTTCTGTTCCTAACTAGAATTGGGAGCCATGCTTGATTTACATCAAGTGCATTTCTTCAATATGTGAGTCACTCATTGTTTTCCTTTCTCTTTAATGGTTCCTCTGATGGCCAATGTCAGCACGTGACTTGTCAGTTGAATCCTGCTTGACTTTGAGCTCTGGTCCTGCCGTCAATGTCTCTACTTACTCTAGTTGTATACCATTGAGTCATTGGTCATGATATCCTTATTTAAGATGACTTCATGACCTAAGAATGGCCAATCTTGAAGGCAGTTTAACAGTTTTTAGACACAATAAAAACACAAATATTTGAATCATGACTAAGTCAGAGACATTATTTCACATTATCAAGGTAAATGTGACTTTAAAAAAAGAACAAGAACAAATCAGCATTACTGCCACAGATTATATCCTATGTATTTTGAAATGCAGTATCGTGTTCATGTTTAAATATAATTACTAAATGCTATAAAATGTTCCTTATGCAGTGTTAGAAACTTTTCATTTAAATTTTGGTTTTGCTCAAAATGTCACTGGTTGTAAAACTATCATTCGGATATTGCAAGCAAAGACTTTCAACATTTGCCTTTGTTACTTTCTTTTCCTCATTGGGAATTAGAAGTTGAGCGTGTTTGTTAAATAAACGTCATATAGGGAGGTGGCTGTTTCTGGAAAATGCCTGCTGCACAGGTCTGGGGATCTGAATTGAGATTCCCTGAAACCACATAAAAAAAACCAAGCAGAGATGTGTCCTCTACCCTGGAGTGAGCAAGAGACAGGGAAATCCCTGAAAATCATTGTCTGGTTATCCTGGCCCAACCCATGAGCTAGATTCATTGGGAGACTGACTCAAAACTAAAGGCGGAATGAATATACCAACATATTCTTGTGATTTACACATGGACATACACACATGTGCATGTATACCCACATGTATAAACATCTACACTAAAGAGTACATATACCAAACATGCACGCGCACACACACATACACACAGAGAGATAGAGAGAGAGAGAGAGAGAGAGAGAGAGAGAGAGAGAGAGAGATCATCCCCATAAGGACTATATCATATGATTGTGAGAGCAGGTGCACACATCCTGCTCAGTGACCTGCCCAGTTCCCGTGTATCGAGGATTCTAAACGGAGAAAGGCTTTCTTTGAATAATTCTGTGATCTATGGTGGAGTTACAACCCATTCCTGATACTAATATTGAAGAAATTCAGTCTCTGTACCTTCTTGGTTGCTAACTTCCTCAACTGTTTATCATTTTGGATATCACACAGTGATCCAGATTGAGAGAGAGAGAGAGAGAGAGAGAGAGAGAGAGAGAGATTTCATGGTACATGACCTATCTCACCCTCACAAACAAAGACTCATTCCAAAAGGAAAATATGTCAAAGGACTTTCATTGCAGTTATCTTTGTAGCATCAGAGATCATGATTAAGGTCACTTTGCAAGCATCTATATGATTAAGAAGAAATTGAGATTTAAGGCAAGTTATGTATGTATGTATGTCGGTGTCTGTGGAGTGGGTAGAATGTACAGAAGTGCTGGTGTGTGGACAGACTGAAGGAGGGCATCAGATTGCCTAAAGCTTCTTTGCAGGTGGTTGGGAGCTGAACTAAAAACCTCTGCAAGAGCAACAAATGCTCTTAAACACTGACCCATCTTTCCACCTTAGAAAGGGGTATTCTGATAGAGACATTGATGTTGCACGGATAGTTTCGACTCTAGAGCACTCACTCACTAACTGCCACTTCCAAGAACTGCTAGAAATAAAGGCTGCCTGGCTAATACACTATTTCACATGAGATTTGTAATATTAGTGACTCTACAATGTGATATGTAGTCTGAGTAGCTTGTGATATCAACCATCTCAGACGAGATCACGCTCTGAGGGAATGACTCTCAATGTCTAATCACAGTGGAAGAAACAGACAGCGGATAAGCACAATAGCAATTTATACTCTCCTGATGTCAGTGATATCTGCCAAGGTAACGAGCACCTATCATAACTCTATATTCTTCCTCCAGATGGTAAAATAACTCTGGGCATGCAAATCATTTTCCCAAGGAGGCCCATCAGTGTATACTCTATGAAAAAAGGGGAGTCATAGCCTTTTATCATAACCCTGTGAGACAGCTTTGAACTGTCCCTTATTTGGGCTTTCAACTCACTGTGTAGTTATTATAACCACAAAGACCCATATATGCATTTGACTGGCTGATTGGAGAGTTTCCTATAATTTGCATTTCTATTTTATTGTTCGATCAAAACAAATTGTGTACAGTTGGTAACACTGGCCTTCAGGCTATGAAAAGGAGGAAAATCCCTTGTTGATTTATTTGGTGTCGAGTGTGCATATTTTAAATTTTAATAAAAATGTCACATTGCTAATATTTTTTTATTTTTATTCTTTTTAAATTAAAATTTCCACCTGCTCCCTGTTTCCCATTTCCCTCCCCCTCCTCCCACATATTGCCCCCTCCCCCCACTCCCCTCCCCCTATCCCCACTCCTTTTCTCCTCCCCCCACTCCATTCCCCCTCCCTCTCGATACTGAAGAGCAGTCCAAATTCCCTGCCCTGCAGGAAGACCAAGGTCCTCCCACTTCTATCTAGGTCCAGGAAGGTGAGCATCCAAACAGGCTAAGCTCCCACAAAGCCAGTTCATGTATTAGGATCGAAACCTAGTGCCATTGTCCTTGGCTTCTCATCAGCCTTCATTGTCCGCCATGTTCAGAGAGTCCAGTTTCAACCCATGCTTATTCAGTCCCAGTCCAGCTGGCCTTGGTGGGCTCCAAATAGATCAGTTCCACTGTCACCGTGGGTCGGTGCACCCCTCGTGGTCCTGATTTCCTTGCTCATGTTCTCCCTCCTTCTGCTCCTCATTTGGACCTTAAGAGCTCAGACCGTTGCTCCAAATTGGGTCTCTGTCTCTGTCTCGATCCATCGCCAGATGAAGGTTCTAAGGTGATATGCAAGATATTCATCAGTATAGGATAGGGTCATTTCAGGTTCCCTCTCCTCAGTTGCCCAAGGTACCAGCTGGGGACATCTCCCTGGACACCTGCGAGCCCCTCTAGAGTCAAGTCTCTTGCCAACCCTAAGATGGCTCCCTTAGTTAGGATATATACTTCGCTGCTCCCGTATCCACCCTTCCTATATCCCAACCATCCCATTTCCCTGTCAGAATGGCTAAAATCAAAAACACCAATGATAGCCTTTGCTGGAGAGGTTGTGGAGTAAGGGGTACACTCATCCATTGCTGGTGGGAATGCAAACTTGTGCAACCACTTTGGAAATCAGTGTGGCGATTTCTCAGGAAATTTGGGATCAACCTACCCCAAGATCCAGTAATACCACTCTTGGGAATATACCCAAGAGATGCCCTATCATATGACAAAAGTATCTGTTCAACTATGTTCATAGCAGCATTGTTTGTAACAGCCAGAACCTGGAAACAATCTAGATGCCCTTCAATGGAGGAATGGATGAAGAAAGTGTGGAATATATACATATTAGAGTACTACTCAGTGGTAAAAAACAATGACTTCTCGAATTTTGCATGCAAATGGATGGAAATAGAAAACACTATCCTGAGTGAGGTATCCCAGACCCAAAAAGAGGAACATGGGATGTACTCACTCATAATCGGTTTCTAGACATAAATAAAGGACATTGAGCATATAATTTGTGATCCTAGAGAAGCTAAATAAGAAAGTGAACCCAAAGAATAATGTATAGTCATTCGCCTGGATAGGGGAAGTAGGCAAGATTGCCGGGCAAAAACTGGGAACTTACGGGTGAGGTGGCATGGGGCTAAGGGAAAATGGGGTGAGAAACGTGAGAAGGGGAGGATGGGACATTGCTAATATTTTAGAATTATTTATAACTAGGGTCAGCATATTACAAGTTTTGTTTTTCTATATACTTTAGGTTTTAGCCATTTGCCACCCAAACCATTTGCTCTTCACCAACATCAGTAGAACTATATTGATTACTCTTATACATTTATCAAAATTCTGACAAAATATAAGATATATATTGGGTTAGAGTTAAGGTTAGGAATGGAACTCAGGGCTTCATTAAAACTAGACTATCACATTAACCATGAATTATACTTGTCATTAAAAGATATAAATCTTCATGAGATAAAAACATTGTCCCCATTTGCCTATGCTATTCTGTAAACCTCAGAAAATTATTAATGTCTGAAACAACTAAAATAGGAATTATTCTCCTTTAGTAGGAATAAAACATTCTTAAGCCAAACACTATTCTGATAAAGTTACAAATAGGAAACAGCATTAAAGACTCAGATGAATCTGAGCATGGTGACACATACCTGTAATCTTGGCACTTAAGAGTCAGAGACAGGAGGATTGTCACAAGTTTAATGTCATACTGATCAACATAGTGAGTTCAGAGCAGCCAGGGGTATATATTGAGACCCTGCCTAAGAAAACCCACTAACATTGACAATAGCAATAGAAAATTCAAATCAGCATTTTAAAAGAGAATTTGGAATTGATATGTTACACTAGAAAAAAACTGACAGTTTGGGAGGCTGAAGTCACATGAAAACATTTAATTTCAATGCCATTTTTACATTATCATTTTGTTTTTATTATCACCTAGTTCTGGATTATCATTTACTTTATGTTGATATATTGCCATGAGGAAATTCTTCCCTAGGAGAGCTATGACAGTGCTCAGACTCTGTGGTTAGTTACTCTCCTAATATCTGTCTAGGCTGTGGAAATAGAGAATACATCAAAGAAGTTGACCCTCTCCAAAACATTAAGCCACATAAAAATTACCTTGAAGACCAAGGTTTATGTGTTGCTTTGGGGGACATTTTTTTTCAGACCCCAAACTCTTTAAGATGGTAGCTTAATTCAATTACAAAAAAAAAAAAAAAAAAAAAAAAAAAAGCTGATCATGTACCATTGCCACATATGCAGCAATAGCTGCTTTTCTCCTCAGGAGAACACAGGGCACACTTCACAGACAAGCAGAGAAAATCACAGAAAGGTTAAAAGGATTACCTAAAGCTCTTCTATTCAGCCCCGTTCCCCTCCTAATGTTCATCCAATATGGAAATGAGGAAGTATGTTTTTCTAATTATCAGAGGGCCCACATGTTTCTCAGGATTAAAGCTACTTGATTTAACATTTTACCTGATTTTTTTTTAAAAAAAGAATCAAGCAACACTTGGAAAATGAAGAAAAATATTGCATGTAATTTTACTTATACCTAAATATTTTGGGCATCATATTTTATTTACTTATCCTTTTAAAATATATTTTATACTTTTTCTGTATTTATATGAATGAGTCATTCATATTATATATAACTTTAAAAATACATGATATAGGGCACCAGGAGAGCCATCACTGGGGTGAGTGAGTTTCTGACCCCAGGCAGCAGCCCAGGACACGGAACTCAGACGTTCCTCATCCCCCCTATACTTCCTGGTATTCCTGCAGGGCTAGACTCCCCGGATACTGCCTTTCTCTTCTTATCCAACCCAGCTTGCATCTGGAACCACCCCCCCTTCTGCCTCCCTTCCCTCTTTGGGCACATAACATCACCCAGCTCAGCCTGTTCATGTGCTGGGACCAAATCGTGAGGGCAACTGGGAGGGCGGTAGTTGTCTCAATAGCCTGCCTGCAGCAAGCAAGGTAGGCCCTTTATTTACAAGCTACCCAAGCAGCACAGAGATCTGATTTAGACACCAGGAGAGCCGTCACTGGGGAGTGACATCACTGGGAAGGTACATCAGTAGGCAAGGAGACCTGATCCTGTAAAAGAAGATCTTTAGGGGAGCATTCCGAGGAAGAGATGGGCAGGCACCAATGCAAGAATTCACCCAACAATCTGAAAAACAACATAAAACCACAAGAACCCAGCAACCTTACAACAGGAGGACATGAACACCTTAATCAAGAAGAAGTAGAAAAAATTGACTTTATGAAAGTGATTGACGCCCTTAAACAGCATGTAAAAAATGCCCTTATAGAAATGGATGAGAAGTATAACAGAAAGTTTGAAGAATTGAGTAAATCAGTGAATGATACCCTAGGAAACCAAGGAAAAACAATCAAACAGATAATGGAAATAGTACAAGACTTGAAAACTAAAATGAAGGGAAGGAAGAAAACACAAACAGAGGGCTGACAGGACATGGAAAATCTAGGTAGACTACAGAAACAAGCATAATCAACCGAATACAAGAGATAGAAGAAAGAGTCTCAGACTCTGAAGATACCATAGAAAAAATAAACGCACTGATCAAAGAAAACAGCAAATCCAACAAACTTTTATCACAAAACATTCAGGAAATCTGGAACACAATAAAAAGACCAAACCTAAGAATAATAGGAATAGAAGAAGGAGAAGTGCAGCTCAACGGTCCAGAAAATATATTTAATAAAATTATAGAAGAAAACTTTCCCAACCTAAAGAAAGATATACCTATGAAGGTTCAAGTAGCATACACCGAATAGACTGGATCAAAAAAAAATCCCCTCACCATATAATAATCAAAACACAAAGGATACAGAATAAAGAAAGAATATTAAGAGCTGCAAAGGAAAAAGGCCAAGTTACTTATAAAGGTAAACCATCAGTCTTACACCTGACTTCTCTATGGAAACCATGAAAGCCAGAAGGTCCTGGATAGAGGTACTGCAGAAACTAAGAGACCATGGATGCAAGCCCAGACTACTATACCCAGCCAAGATTTCGTTCACTATAAATGGAGAAAACAAAATTTTCCAGGATAAAAACAAATTTAAATAATATGTAGCCACAAATCCAGCCTTACAGAAGGTAACAGAAGGAAAATCACAAACCAAGGAGTCCAACAATACTCACAATAACTCAGACATCTAGAGAACCTTCAACAGCACAATCCAAAGAAGGAAAACACACAAACTGCACTACCAAAAAAGTGACCGGAGTTAACAACCACTGGTCTTTAATATCACTTAATGTCAATGGACTCAACTCACCTATAAAAAGGCACAGGCTAAAAGATTGGATAGGAAAACAGGATCCAACATTATTCTGTTTACAAGAAACACACCTCAACCACAAAAACAGGCACCTACTCAGAGTAAAGGGCTGGGAAAAGGCTTATCAAGCAAAAGGACCTAAGAAACAAGGAAGTGTGGTCATACTAATTTCTAACAAAGTTTACTTCAAACTTAATTCAATGAGAAGAGATGGAAAGGGACATTTTATACTCATAACAGAAACAATTCATCAGGATGAAGTCTCAATCCTGAATATCTATGCCCCTAATATAAAAGCACCTACTTATGTAAAAGAAACATTGGTAAATCTCAAGGCAGTCATCAAACCACACACACTAATAGTAGGAGACTTCAACACTCCTCTCTTACCAATGGACAGGTCAATCAGACAGAAACCTAACAGAGAAATAAGAGAATTAATGGAGGTAATGAATCAAATGGACTTAACAGACATCTATAGAACATTCCACCCAAATAGGAAAGAATATACCTTCTTCTCTGCAGCTCATGGAACCTTCTCGAAAATTGACCACATACTTGGTAACAAAGCAAACTTCCACAGTTACAAAAAAATATTAGTAACCACCTGTGTCTTATCAGATCACCATGGATTAAAGTTAGAATTAAACAACAATGCTACCCCCAGAAAGCCTAAAAACTCATGGAAACTGGACAGTCAACTACTGAACCACACCTGGATCAAGGAAGAAATAAAGAAAGAAATTAAAGTCTTCCTTGAATTCAATGAAAATAAAGAAACAACATACTCAAACTTATGGGACACTATGAAAGCAGTGCTAAGAGGAAAGTGCATAGCACTAAGTGCCCACTTAAAGAAAACAGAGAAAGCACACATTGGAGACTTAATAACCCACCTGAAAGCTCTAGAAAAAAAGAAGCAGACTCACCTAGGAGGAGTAGAAGACTGGAAATAATCAAACTGAGGGCTGAAATCAACAAAATAGAAACACAGAAAACAATCCAAAGAATCAATAAAACAAAAAGCTGGTTCCTGGAGAAAATTGACAAGATTGATAAACCCCTATCCAAACTAATCAAATGTCCGAGAGAGAATATGCAAATTAATAAGGTCAGAAATGAAAAAAGGGACATAACCACAGACACAGAGGAAATTCAGAGAATCATTAGATCTTACTACAAACGACTGTATGCCACAAAACTGGAAATGTAAAAGAAATGGACACCTTTTAAGATAAATACCATATACTAAAGTTAAACCAAGACCAGGTGAACAATCTAAATAGACCTGTTAGTCGCGAAGAATTAGAAGCTGTTATCAAAAACCTCCCTACCAAAAAAAAAAAAAAGCCCAGGACCAGATGGTTTCAATGCGGAATTCTACCAGAACTTCCAAGGAGAAATAATATCTATACCCCTTAATGTATCCCACAATATAGAAACAGAAAAGTCATTGACAAATTCCTTTTATGAAGCTACAGTTACTCTGATAACAAAACCACACAAAGACTCAACCAAGAAAGAGAATTACAGGCCAATCTCCCTCATGAACATCGACGCAAAAATTCTAAATAAAATACTGGAAAACCGAATCCAAGAACACATTAGAAAAATTATCCATTATGATATAGTAGGCTTCATCCCAGAGATGCAGGGCTGGTTCAACATACAAAAATCTATCAATGTAATCCATCATATAAATAAACTGAAAGAAAAAAAACCATATGATCATTTCATTAGATGCTGAAAAAGCATTTGACAAAATTCAATATCCCTTTATGATAAAAGTCTTGGAGAGATTAGGGATACAAGGGTCATACCAAAATATAATAAAAACTATTTCCAGCAAGCCGACAGCTAACATCAAATTAAACGGAGTGAAACTCAAAGTCATCCCACTAAAATCAGGAACACGACAAGGCTGTCCACTCTCTCCATACCTCTTCAATATAGTGCTTGAAGTTCTAGCAATAGAAATAAGACAACATAAGGGGATGAAGGGGATTCAAATTGGAAAGGAAGAAGTTAAACTTTCGTTATTTGCAGATGATATGATAGTGTACATAAGCGACCCCGAAAACTCCACCAAAGAACTCCTACAGCTGATAAACACCTTTAGTAGTGTGGCGGGATACAAGATCAACTCCAAAAAATCAGTTGCCCTCCTATACACAAAGTATATGGAAGCAGAGAGGGAAATCAGAGAAGCATCACCTTTCACGATAGCCACAAACAACATAAAATATCTTGGGGGTAACTCTAACCAAGGAAGTGAAAGATTTATTTGACAAGAACTTTAAGGCACTGAAGAAAGAAATTGAAGAGGACACCAGAAAATGGAAGGATCTCCCTTGCTCTTGGATTGGGAGGATCAACATAGTAAAAATGGCAATTCTACCAAAGGCAATCTATAGATTCAATGCAATCCCCATCAAGGTCCCATCAAAATTCTTCACAGATCTTGAGAGGATAATAATCAACTTTATATGGAAAAACAAAAAACCCAGGATAGCCAAAACAATCTTATACAATAAAGGAACTTCTGAAGGCATTCCCATCCCTGACTTCAAACTCTATTACAGAGCTACTGTAATGAAAACAGCATGGTATTGGCATAAAAACAGAGAAGTCCACCAATGGAATCATATAGAACACCCGGATTTTAACCCACATACATATGAACACCTCATTTTCGATAAAGGAGCTAAAAGTATACAATGGAAGAAAGAAAGCACCTTCAACAAATGGTGCTGGCACAACTGGATGTCAACATGTAGAAGAACTAAAATAGACCCATATCTATCACCATGCACAAAACTCAAGTCCAAATGAATCAAAGACCTCAATATCAATCTGAACACACTGAACCTGATAGAAGAGAAAGTGGGAAGTACCCTACAACACATGGGCACATGAGATCGCTTCCTATGTATAACCCCAGCAGCACAGACATTAAGGGCAACATTGAATAAATGGGACCTACTGAAACTGAGAAGCTTCTGTAAAGCAAAGGACACTGTCACTAAGACAAAAATGCAGTCTACTGACTGGGAGAAGATCTTCACCAACCCCGCAACAGACAAAGGTCTGATCTCCAAAATATATAAAGAACTCAAGAAACTAGACTTTAAAATGCTAATTAACCCAATTAACAAATGGAGCACTGAACTGAACAGAGAATTCTCAACAGAAGAAGTTCAAATGGCCAAAAGACACTTAAAGTCATGCTCAACCTCCTTAGCGATCAAGGAAATGCAAATCAAAACATTGAGATATCATCTTACACCTGTCAGAATGGCTAAAATCAAAATCGTCAATGATAGCTTTTACTGTAGAGGTTGTGGAGGAAGGGGCACACTCATCCATTGCTGGTGGGAATGCAAACTTGTCCAACCACTTTGGAAATCAGTGTGGCGGCTTCTCAGGAAATTCGGGATCAACCTACCCCAGGACCCAGCAATACCACTCTTGGGAATATACCCAAGAGATACCCTATCATATTAAAAAACCATTTCTTCAGATATGTTCATAGCAGCATTATTTGTAATAGCCAGAAACTGGAAACAACCTAGATGTCCTTCAATGGAAGAATGGATGAAGAAAGTATGGAATATATAAACATTAGAGTACTACTCAGTGGTAAAAGAACAATGACTTCTTGAATTTTGCATGCAAATGGATGGTAATAGAAAACACTATCCTGAGTGAGGTGTCTCAGATCCAAAAAGAGGAACATGGGATGTACTAACTCATAATTGGTTTCTAACCATAAATAAATGACATTGAGTCTATAATTTGTGATTCTAAAGAAGCTAAATGAGAAGGTGAACCCAAGGAAAAACATATAGTTATCCTCCTGGATATGGGAAGTAGACAAGATTGCCGAGCAAAATATTGGGATCTTGGGGGTGGGGTGGGATAGGGGTGAGGGGAGATGGGGAGAGAATAGTGAGAAGGGGAGGATGGGGGGAACTTGGGGAATTGGGATGATTGGGACAAAGGAAGGATGGATATGGGAACAAGAAAGCATATATCTTAATTAAGGGAGCTATCTTAGGGTTGGTCAAAGACTTGAACCTAGAGGGGCTCCCAGGTGCCCAGGGCGATGTCCCCAGTTATTTCCTTGGGCATCTGAGGATAGGGAACCTGAAATGGCCGTATCTTATAGCCATACTGATGAATATCTTGCATATCACCATAGAACCTTCATCTGGTGATGGATGGAGATAGAGACAGAGACCCACATTGGATCACCGAAATGATCTCCTAAGGTCCCAATGAGGAGCATAAGGAGGGAGAACATGAGCAAGGAAGTCAGGACCGTTAGGGGTGCACCCACCCACTGAGACAGAGGGACTGATCTATTGGGACCTCACCAAGGCCAGCTGGACTGCAACTGAAAAAGCATGGGATAAAACCGGACTCTCTGAACACAGCGGATAATGAGGGCTGATGAGAAGCCAAGGACAATGGCACTGGGTTTTGATCCTACTTCATGTTCTGGCTTTGTGGGATCCTAGCCAGTTTGGATGCTCACCTTCCTAGACCTAAATGGAGGGGGGGAGGACCTTGGACTTTCCACAGTGCAGGGAACCCTGACTGCTCTTCGGACTGGAGAGGGACGGGGAAAGGAGTGGGGGGAGGGGGAGAGGAGTGGGAGGAGGGGGAGGGAAATGGGAGGCTGGGAGGAGGTGGAAATTTTTTTTTCAATAAAAAAAAGAAAAAAATGATATGTTTTAAAACATAAATATATCAATATATTCAATATATATATTTTATAATATATAAAATATAAAACATATATATACTTTTTTAAATGTTTTAAAAGTTTTAGCACATTTTAATGTAATCACCAAACTTTAAATCATGTCTAGTACATATGTCATAGCATTGTATGAAGAAATATATTCAATAACTATCCTAAACTCATGTAGTCTATTTTTATTTAAACTATTATAATTATAGAAGTCTTAATTGTGCATACTTTTATATTTCTAATGAATTCCTCATTGTTTCTTCAGGTAAAAAAACTTCTTGGAAGTTATTTACTGAGTCAGAGGTCTATGAATATGAAAGTTCTTAATTTAAATTAAGTTGATCTCCAAAAGATACTACTAATTTCTACTCTAGAAAAAGCTCAAACACACACATACACAAACACATTCACACACACAGACACCACTGCAAAGTCACACAAAGGCAGATAGTCAGACACACACAGAGAAACAAACAAGTACAAGCACATACACAGAGGGTTACAGACAAATAGACACACAGAAACACACATAGGCACATATACACAGATATACACAGACACACAAACACATAGATAGACTCGCAAATACAGACAGTCATACACACAGAGACAGATACACACACATAGACATGAACACATAAAGATACATACATGCATCGTTACACACAGAGACATACATGCATCGTTACACACAGAGACATACATGCATAGTTACACACAGAGACATACTTGCATCATTACACACAGAGGCATAAAAACAAAGACACTCATAGGCATGCACATGAATACGTGCACACATAAGTTAAAGAAGACATGCATTCATTCAAACCAGGCATGCAAATCAAAATCAAATTTTATTTTAATAGCTCTTTGCAATCACACCACAGTTAGCAATTTATAAGTTTGTGCTTTTATGATTCAGTCAGAGACAGCAAATTTTGGTCTAGTATCTAATTTTCAACCCTTTTCAGGCTGTGCTATCCTAGGAGAGCAAAGTTGTGCTGAGGTTTGTTTTGTCTTGCTCCTTTGTCTAGGTAGCTGAAGTGGTCTGATCTATTTTTTTTTTTTTTTTAATAAATGAGCTATCCCTTAGGATTCTTTTAAGAAAATGCAACAAAACAATTTAGATTCTTTGTGCTACTCCAAAGAAAACATATAAATTGCTTTATTTATGGCCTCTTTTACTTTTGAAAACATTTTGATAAATAGGATCCTAGCGGGAAGTACCAAGGCATAGTCAGAACCTACAGTTAAATGTAAGGTTGATCTTTGAATGAGGACAAAGAACACTTGGAGGACACGCTCACAGGGCTAGTTTGATTTCCACCTTACATAATTGCAAGGTGTTCCTTGACTGAAACTGGAAGTTTTCTCAGGGAAAGACAGAAGTGCCTGATAATTATTTCTGACCCTGGCAGTAGGGGTGCTACTATCGTGACCACTGATAGAGTTGATGCACATCACTAAATTGGTGTGATTTTTCTATAATAAACTGATCTTTAAAACGGGTGGAGGTTCTCCCTTCCTTCCCTACTCCTTCTCTTTGTCTCAGCCACCAACACCTGTAGGCGCTCTGTACCTGGAATCCTGCTGATCATGCCAGACTGGAAGTCAGATGCCAGGGTACCCCGGCATACTTTACCTGGCAGCTCATACCCCATGCTGACCTGAAAATCAGGCTATCACCATGACTATTGATTGCTCTCCAGAAATTGATAGTAAGGTCCTATTGCTGAAGACAATACCTACACAACATATTTAATATAGAGATGTCAAACTGATGCCTACTTAGAGCCTTCATCCCTGAAGAATAGGGCTCGTGGAGCTAGAAGGTATTCTGCAGGATACCAATGGAGAAAGATAAACAACAAACCAGTTACAAACCCTTCCATCTACAATGGTAACCTGATTGGAAGATGTGCTGGTGCAATAGTGGCATACATCTTACCACTAACCAGTGGAGTTAAGGCCACTCCATGAGATGTAACCCATCTCTGATACTGCTCAGGTGGCCAAGAACCTGAGACTAAATAGGCTTGGGACCTAGGAGAATACTCAACTACTACTATGCCAAAGCAGCGGTTATCATAACCCCTTTACCTTTTTGGGGGTCAAACAACCTTTTCATGGGGCTAGCTAAGACAATCAGAAAACACAGATTTTAACTTATGATTCATAACAATAGCATAATTACAGTGATGAAGTAGCAAGGAAGATAATTTTTGGTTTGGGAGTCACCACTTGAGGAACTATATTAAAGGGTAGTGGGATTAGGACGATTGAGAACCACTATGCTAAAGAAATGTGGAGTCAGGCATCTCCTAATGTCTACCATACACATAACCCACCCATTACAAGAGACGCTTCCTTCTGTAGTAGATAGGGAGAAATACAGAGACCCACACCTAGAGAATTTGTGGAGTGAAAGATCTTTTAATGCTCAGTCCTCAACAGGATTTCTGTACTGAATCCCTCCCTCGGGGCTCAGGGAGTCCTGAGGAAGAGGAGGGAGAAAGATTATAAGAGCTAGAAGGGATGGAGGAGACAAAAGAAACAAGACCTTCTAAATGCATCAGGATGACAAACATTTGAATCCACAGAGACTGCGGCAGTAGACATGGACCTAAGGGTCTATGCATACTACCCATAGAGTCTAAGTCAGATGGGATCCCAGCACTAAAAAGGGAAGTGACACATGCCTGCATTCCTAACCCAGAAACAATCTGCAATTTATAACTGCTTACAGTGGAAAACTTGATTTTTCTTCAGCAGAGTCTCACTGGGTATATAAACCACTTTTAAGTGCAGGCCCCATGCCCAGCAATAGATTGCCAACAGAAAACTAACTCAATGGCTTTTGTGGAGTTTCTTTGTATCATAATTCTTTTGCAAAGTGCTTCTTTTTCTTTCTTCCTTTATTTTTTCTTTCCTTCTCCTCCTCCTCCTTTTACTCCTCCTGCTCCTCCTCCTGCTTCTTCTTCTTACCATATTGATCTTCTGTATATGATTTATGGTTTCTGGTTTTTTGTTTTAGTGGGAATTCTGTTTGTGTGATTGTGTGTCTCTGTTTCTATATAAATTTCTTGTGCTTTTTCTTTGGCTCTTTTTTTTTAATTTTGTCCTATTCCAGTTTTTTGTTTTTATTTTAAATTATTATTACTATTATTATTATTATTAGTTAGATGCCAGTTTATTTTCTAAATAGTGAGAGGAATAAAGGATGTAAATTTGAATGGTAAGGGTGATGGGGAGAATCTGGAAGAATTCATGGAAGGGAACTCCCAAGCAGAATATATGAGAAAATATATTTTTGACGAAAATCAAGTATATCTAAAATATACACACATCAAAAATCTGAGGGCATAAACTTTCTGTAGGCTATAAAATAGATGAAAACAACACAGAAACTTCTATACGTTCTTTCCCAACCAATATCTGTTTTTTTGTCAGATATTCAAAGGAACCATTTTAGATTCCTGCACACAGTTTGCAAATGTTTCATATCCCAAGAGGTGGACCACTCATCTAAAGTTCGGACTTGGTGTATTTATTGATCTTTGCTTTGTATAGCCATGCTTCCTTTCACTTTCCACTCAGTGTCAAATTCTTTTTTTAACTGATTTTTATTGAGCTCTACATTTTTCTCTGCTCCCTTCCCTGCTTCTCCCCTCCCTTCAACCCTCTCCCATGGTCCCCATGCTCTTAATTTACTCAGGAGATCTCGTCGTTTTCTACTTCCCACATAGATTAGATCTATGCATGTCTTTTTTAGGGTCCTCATTGTTGTCTAAGTTCTCTGGGATTGAGATTTGTGGGCTGGATTTCTTTGCTTTATTTTTAAAAACCACTTATGAATGAGTACATGTAATTGTCTTTCTGGGTCTGAGTTCTTTCTTCAACAGCAGGTTCAGATCTGAATGTAAACACTACCCAATAATATAATCACTATTTTTGCTTTTGTTATTTTAATTATTGCTACGAATAATACCATTAAGAGAAAGGTAGCGTTATCCATTCTTAAAAATAGAGATGGGGCTGCTAAATGTTTGCTTTTCAAAGATTTCCAGCAAATAGTAGACATGAGAATACAGTGTTTCAGTACATGTTCTAAATTCTGAGCCCTTTACTGCTATAGTAATCAATATATAGAACTAATACAAAAGTGGTTTCAGGAGCTCACAGCATATAAGTCTTCTGGAAATTCTTTAAATGAAAATTCATAATAAGCCTGAAACCCGAGAGAGTTTGCACATTACTGGAACATGTTAGTTCAACAGGTTTTCCAGTGCAGGGTTCCCATTTAAAATCATTGGCAAGCATCCAGATCTGAACGTCTCAGTTATAATTGAAATCACTTTCTTGATTCTTCCTGAAGTCACTTGGATTTCATCTCCTTCCTTTTCCTTCTCCCTGCATCTCCTCCTTCTCTCTCCTCTGTCTCCTCTTTTTTCTGTTATGATTTCTATTACTGTCATTTTAACCTTATAACTATAAAAAGGTGCATTATAAAAATATCAACTAAAAATAAGGGAACCCTATTACATAGCAATTTTCTCCAGGAAGGAACTCAGAGGCTCATGGGGCTCTGTTAGGAAACAGATGACCATTTCTGTGAGAGCTATAACTGACAAGATTCTAGGGGCCCTGTCCCAAAGTGAAAGAAAGGGTAAGCAGTGTGTGTGTGGGGGGGAGCAGAGACTGAGATGAGATGCCCTGAAGAGTCTCTTAGCAGAACAGCTCTCTGTGAGCAGTGCAGCTTCCGTGAGCCACCGCCCACGTTGTGTGTGTTTTTCAGTGATGTGGCAGTCTTCCCCACAGAAGCATGCATTTACCCAGTTGGACTTTACTTTGGTTTGCTCCAGGTTCCCTGTCTAAGGTCAGTAAATGTGCTGTTTCCCCATAGAAAGCCTCTCATAGTAACATATACCCACATTTATAAAGCCCTTGCCACTATTCTGTTTTCATTTGGTAAATATGCATTCAGATCTTTAAAAAATGTAATAGAATTATGTTAAAATGATTGAGTGTTTGTAAGAATGGAATGTTAGAATTCTGCTGCTCTTCAGGCCACAAAACCTGCACCAGCCTTCCCCTCTCACACATACACACCAGCACCAAGACATTGTGTGTGAGTCCCTTCTTAATAGAGTCCCATATGACAGGATCTTCCACCTAAGAAAGTGAGTTTACATCAAAGGAGGTGTTAGTGGCCATATGTCCTGTTCCCATCCTACATCCTGTCTGGAAGTCAGAGAGCCTGGCTACTGGCTTATTCTTTAAAACTCCCCTATCTGCAGAAAGGAGTAAGAGATGATCACTTCTACCACATGGGTTCTGATCCCTCTCTTCAGAAAACTGTCATGATGTCTGTGTGTCTTATGCCGGGTCTAAACCCTCCTCAAAGTCCCCACCAGGTTATTGTCTGTCTGTCTTTCTGTCTATGGCATTGATAAGTCTTCTAATAAACTTTACCCCAACTAACTGTTTCAACATCCCTCTTGAACTTCCCTGAGACCTTTTACTTTCGAATATATAACTGTCCTAATGAAATAATGAAAATAATTTAAATTTCATTTAAAATGAGAGTAAATTTTTGTAAGAAGAATCAAAGTGTTAAGGCCTTGTGTAATGTTTACAGTGTCAAAGTTGAAACAGCACCAGAAAGTTCTAAAAAGCAATGACACATTCTCTGAAGACACCTGATGGAGAAAGATCATTGGTTAGTAAAGAAACTGCTTGGCCTGATAGGTTAGAACATAGGTGGGTGGAGTAAACAGAACAGAATACTGAGAGGAAGAGGAAGTGAAGCAGATGCCATGTCTCTTCTCTTCAGGGCAGATGTGATGAAGCCAGCTGCCAGGTCAGACATGCTGAATCTTTCCCAGTGCTACACACATTAAGAGAAATGGGTTAACCTAGATGTGAGAATTAGCCAGTAAGAGGCTAGAGCTAATGAGCCAAGCAGTGTTTAAATGAATACAGTTTCCATGTAATTATTTAGGGGCATAAGCTAGCCAGGCAGCCGGAAGCTGGGTGGCAGGAACACAGCCTGCATCTCTTACTACAGAATGGCACCCACGTGGATAACTGCATCCATAGAAAGCCTGAGAAAGCTTGGGAAAACAGAGTAAAGCATGTTTTCTTGGTAGCAGCAATTTCTCAGGTCTGCACTGCTTGCTACAGGCAAGCAAGCACTCTCATCTAAGAGAGGCTTCCTGACTCAGCTTTAGCTGCAAAACCCTCCAGCTCTTAAGAGGTCCTGCCACAAAACACTTAAATGGTGTTGATAAAAGCTGACTGAATGCTTGTTTGTTTTCAGTCATAGCAGGAAAAAAGTTGTGCTGTTTTAAAATAATGGCTTTCTGGGCCGTCCTGCCAGGGCAAACTCTGACTTTTTCGGGCAGGCTGACAGTGTGGTATGTGAGCATAATGCTGCAGCTTACTTGCTGGCAGGGACCTTGAAACGCCATAGAGTTGTGGCAGTAAAAATGGCTACAGCAGGTACCTCAGCCATGATGCTAGAAAGCTAAGGAATGGGCTGGATTCAGGCAGCAAAGCCATGGCTTTAATCCTACCCATATTCCTCAGTAATTTAAAGGCTTGTGCAGTGAAAAAAAGAGAGATTCAAAGACAAAAAAACCTTTAAATGATTTACAGTATGTTAAAAAATATATACAGGCTAAAAGTCAAAGTTCTTAAAAGTAAAAAAAAAAGGAGTAGTTGGGTGTAGTAGTACATACCTTTAATCCCAACACTTGGGAGGCAGAGGTAGATTGACCTCTGTGACTTCAAGGTGTGGTAGCATACATCTTTAATCCCAGCACTGAGGAGGCAGAGACAGATAGATCTCTGAGAGTTCAAGGACAGCCTGGTCTACAGAGTTATTCCAGGACAAAGATATACAGAGAACCTGTCTCAAAAAGTAAAAGTAAAAATAAATGAAATAGAGGTTAAAATAAAGCCACACAAAGATGGAAAATACACAGAAAATCTTGATACTGTGTGCTATTATGCTCTCTTTGAATTGTTCGAATGCTAAGGAAGAAGCAACAGCTGCTAAAAGATATTTGTTTATAAATGCTGCTGAACTAATCCAAAATAGATATTTTGAAAATACCTTGACTTTAAAATTTGGATCTAAGGACTTGACGCTTTGGAAAGGAGTTTCTTCTTTTGTTTTCACAGAGGATGAGACCCTGTGGATTGCTTCTATCCCAATATGGCATGATAGACTACGCCCTCCTGAAAGGTTGCTGTGAACACATTCAAAAAATTACTTCACTCAACTGTCAACTGAGCTGAACCTAGCAGACAGGTTACACCATAAAAGACCTGATTAACAGCGCCCCCATATAGCAGGAAGAAGTTTAGAGAGAAATAACTGCGCCCATATACCCAAATATTGTTTATAAATGTTCTTTTACATTTAAAGGGGGATATGATAGAGATATGAATAATTTGCATTGGTATGGATTTGACTTTATTGATATAAATTCAAGGTCAATCTTGTTATATGTATATGTTTTTCTGATATTGATTAAGGTATTGTGATTGTGTAGTTCATTTAAAAATGTAATGTATATAGGTTGTTAATTGATAGTCATCAAAAATAGTCAAGCTTGTAGTTATTTTAGTTAGATTTTCTAGATGTACATAGATATATTTTAGATACACATTCTTCATATCTTTCAAAGACTACAGAATAGGACATTTAATATTTTAATAAAGTAGGGTTTTTCAGGACAATGCAACACGTCTGCTCCTGACAGTACCAATCTACTTCAAGAGAAGATGGGCATTGAAGAGGCTCCTTATGGAGTTTGATAGCCATTTGGGCAAGAAACTGCTCTTGCCTGGACTGTTGCATAAACTGGACACAGAGAACCCACAGAGAGAGGACTGCTGAACTTGCCTAAAGGTGAAATGATCTTTCGGAGTTCCTGATTCATGAAGGAGTCTGCGAGACATTCTGCAGGACACAGCAGATAGTGACTGAACTGTCTTTGAAATTTCCTGCTTCATGAAAATGTCTATGGATATTATGGGCCTGTAGGCTGAAGATGGATGCCCCAATGGCACAGAGGAACTTTGGGTGACTGTCCAGGCAGCAAGATGTCTCTGTCATTTCTAGATGGAAGTTGCTTATTTTTTGTTTGCTTAGGTAATATCATATCCTTCTGGAGTCTTTAATGGAGTTGAAGAATGATTAGTTATAGTTATAGTTTTCCTTTGTTATGGTAAAAGATAAAATAGATATAAATATTGTAACTGTAATTCTTGCTTTATAACTGTTTTGTTATATGTAATTTTGCTATGTTAAAGTTAAAGCCTTCCTCTTTTTGTTTAAATAGAAAAAGGGGAAATGATGGAGAAAGGTCATTGGTTAATAAAGAAACTGCTTGGCCTGATAGGTTAGAACATAGGTGGATGGAGTAAACAGAACAGAATTCTGGGAGGAAGAGGAAGTGAAGGAGATGCCATGCCTCTTCTCTCTAGGGCAGATGCAATGAAGCCAGCTGCCAGGTCAGACATTCTGAATCTTTCCCGGTAAGACTGGTGCTACATACATTAAGAGAAATGGGTTAACCTAGATGTGAGAATTAGCCAGTAAGAGGCTAGAGCTAACGGGCCAAGCAGTGTTTAAATGAATACAGTTCCTGTGTCATTATTTAAGGGCATAAGCCAGCCAGGCAGCCGGGAGCTGGGTGGCAGGAACGCAGCCTGCAGCTCCCTTCTACAGACACCTATGTGGAAATGCATGAATGTACTTCCTACTATTTTATTATAAAAGTCACACAAGGATAGAAAACTAGAAAGCCATCCACAGAGAAATCACATATTCATCACCCAGATTTTATAATCAATGTTTTCCTTTTACCTGTACAATAGGACTTATATTGCTATGAAGAGAACTATGACCAAGGCAACTCTTATAAAGGAAAATTTAATTTTATTGGGGCTGGCTTACAGTTCAGAAGTTTAGTGTATTATCATCATGGTGGAAAGCATGGGAGCATGCCGGCAGATAGCGTGTGGAGAGACAGCTGAAAGTTCCCTATCTGGATCATCAGGCAACAGGAAGTGACAATTAGCCACTGAGCCTTGGCTTGAGCTCTTGAGACCTCAAAGTTCAACAACACCTAGTGATGTCACTCCTCCAACAAAGCCACACCTACTCCAACAAGAACACACCTCTGAATAGTACCATTTCCTGTGGACCAAGCATTTAAACATTTAAACATATGTGTCTATAGGAACTGTTTCCAATCAAAGCACCATTAGAACCCAATAGAGCTTATCTTGAAAACATGATATTGGGTTTGATTTTTGAAATTCTAGCAATGTAACTCATCACACTAACAGATGAAAAGAAAACATCATATGATCATTTCAATAAACGTAGAAAGGGATTATACAATACCTAGGAGTTCATGTTTTGCAACAACCTCAGTAATAAGGAACATAAAGGATCCTTATAAATCTGTTCAAAAGCAGGTATGAAAAATGTACAGCTCAATCATATTTCTGGTGACATAAGAAGTGCTCTTTCCAAGGTAAAGTATGGAGTTTGTCCTCCAAAGCCATAGATACTATGGTTTAAATCTGGTATGTCCCCAAGGTCCAGTGCAGTGCTATTGAAAGGTTGTAGAAACTTTAAGGGATGGGTACTGATGGGATATTTTGGATCATCAGGACTGTGCCTTTGGAGGGTATGTAGGACTCATGTCTAGTGTTTTTTTCTCTTTTTCTTTGTTCTTTGTCCCGAAGTGAGCAACTCCTGTAATATATGCTGCACGATGTATCATCTTATCATAGGCCTTAAGCAACAAGTCCATCTAGTTTAGTCATGGGATGAAACCTCTAGGACTATGAAACAAAAGCAAATCTTTCCTAATTTAAAGTTTTTTATTCTGAGTATTCATTATTATTATTATTATTGTAATGCAAATCTAACTAATAGTTCTATTATACATTAATATTATTATGTTATTATATATAAAAGTATCATGGTGGCCTAAATATTTTCTGGGATTTTTTTTTATTTCTGTTTTTAAAATTACTTATAAATTTAACAAAAGACAGTCTGTGAGATAACAACAGAAATCAAAGTTCATATTGTTTCTAAATGTAATCATGCAGGAATCAACCAAGGAGAGTGTGGGTGTTGCCATTGTCAACTTGGCTGGATTTACAATAATCTAGCAGAATGAGGCACATCTTAGATATGTTTAGAGAGTGATTCCAGAGAATATTTATAAAAAGGGAAACACCCAGCAACTAAATGGGGGAACACAATCGCATGGGCTAAGGCAAAGATGGAATCAAAAGGAGGGTCGAAGTTCAGTCAACTGCCACCGTTCCCATTTTTATTGTTCCCAGCTCCACCATCATGCCAAATGCTCTGTGCTATCATATTCTTCTGCCACAGAGAGTGATGCTCCTGAAAGCATGAGCTGAAATGAGTCCTTCCTTCCTTAAATGGTTATTTTCTCAATTATTTTGGTTATATTGGTGGAAACTAAATTATTTTGGGAGGTAGTATCTTTGGTCATTTGTAAAGGTCACTTTCTAGCCCCTAATGATGAATAGCAGAAGAAAATTTGACAGTAGAAAACAAAAATGTCTGTAAGTATATAGAAAATTAAATAACACAACTTTCACATTGCTATTATTGGAAAAGCATTCATTTTAAGCATATACAGTATTGTACAATTTAGTAATATGGATAATATGCACATTTTATGTTTAACAGATGAGTCCCCCATAGATCTCATTCATTGTTGAAACACATTTAATTATAAATGGAAATCAAGTAGTTTAAAAAACAAACATTTAACAATTAAACAAGAAGAAAGATTTTTATTTATTCATATAATTTATATGAAAATTAGAAATATAGAAAACTGAATAATGACAACAATGTATTTTACTAGTGTCAGCCAATTAACTACATGAGAAAATATGGAACTTCAAATGCCTTTCTGATAAATAAAGTACTAAATGGTAATGAATTACACTTACATTTAGAAAAAAATAAAAACCAAGAATTCTTTTAATATGAAACATTATAAAAACTTTAAATATACACAACAAGTGATATCAATTGAGTCTTAGAAAACCAAAACTTGATTGGCTTGAAATGACTAAAATTTTTCACAAACATATGGAAAGATTATTTAAAACATTTTCAAAGTATAAATAAATTATATTTGAAATGAAAAAGCTGGTAAGTACAGATTTTTAAAAATTTCATATAAAATGTATGCCAATAATATTGAGCTATACCAGATATAATTTGCTGAAACCAATGTAAGGGAAAAGAAAGAGGAGGTTCAAATATTCCATAGCAATTATTAAATAAAATTATGAATTAAAAATTTTCAATCTTATCATATCTGTCACTTATACAATCATTTAACCCTGTAAGCAATTTCCAGAGTATGACAGCATCATACAATGTAAATCCAGGGCTTTCTTTGATATCCTTTGATTATTCTACTCCTAAGTATGTCCTCCCCCAGATTAACACAAACAACCAAACAAAATGCATGCAAAATGTTTGTAAGAGGAAAAACATCTCAAAATAATCTAAATACCCAGCAGCAGATGAAGAGATATAGTGTGACTATTTACATAAAAAAAATTGGCAAGCAATAAAGAGGAGTGGACTTCAGGAAGCATCCTTGGTAAATCCCTGGACTGGACACTAAATTGAGTTTAAAGACAATAAATAAAATAAAGTATATTCTATAGGGACCCATTCATGCAAAGTTTTTTTTATTTTTATGATTATTATTGAAAATAGTTTTTTTTTCTCATACTATACAATCCAACTACAGTTTTCCCTCTCTTCACTCATCCCTTGTACTCCTTTCTTCCCTCTTCTCCAAATCCATTCCCCTCCATCTCCCTTTAGAAAAGAGTGGGCATCCATGAAAGAAAAACCAAACACACCGAAACAGGGAAAAGCCCTCACATCAAAGTTGAACAAGGTGATGCTTGCCTGGTCCTAAGACTCTTTCCCACGAAGTTTCAAGGCAGACAAATGAATTCATGTCTTAAAACGTGAGTGTCACATTCGAAATATTAACGGAGACCTAGGTATAACAAACCCCCTGACACAGTACTCAAGAGGCAAGGTCAATTCTCATGAGGTCAAGGTTAATCTGGTTTACAGAGTAAGGCTATGCAAAGAACAGAGAAAGGAGTGGAGGATGCTGGAGTACATGCTTGGACAGTCTAGTTCTCAGCATCAAAACATATCAAATCTCTCCTCCCTTCAGCTTAATTCTTAAGAAAATTTTTAGTAGATTACAATTAAAAGGAACTTCCTTGAACTGATAGGAATTGTAGAAGTACCTTTCAAATTTCACCGAAAAAATTAACAATGAATAGTTAGACATATAATTTTAAAGTGAGAGCTAAGACATGAAAGACTACTGCCGTTGATTTTCAACGTTGCACCAAATGTCTCTACAATATAGAAAGAAAACATATAAAAATAAAGAATTGATATTGACATATGCTTATAAATTCTAAAATACTCTATACTCAAATTTTTAGAGTTTATCAAGAGTATAAAAGTGACAGCATAAATGACTATGTAAAATATAATTATACATTTTGAGAGCAATAAAATTCTAGATAATAATTGCTAAATGCAAGTTAGAAACAAGAAATATAACATAACTAGCAACAAATGTAACAAAACATGTGTAATTTATCAACGAAAATATACTACCGTATTAAAATACTATTTAAATAATAATTATTGAAACTATTCATAGAAAAATGACATGAAATACCAAGACTCAAAATCCTCGGATTTGTGGTTTCTTTGCAATTCAAGTGAAAAACCAGTAGTGTGTTTTGTAAGAACCCAAGGAAAAATTTTTTAAAAAAATGTAGAAATTACTTTTTCATTTTAAAGAAGATTTTAAAAGATGACCATGAAGAAGACACACATTGTCTCTTTGCTCCTGTGGAGTTTGAGCCTGATCATAAATCTACAGTAGTTAATAAATATACCCACTGAGCCTTAGAACACAGCTGTGTCAGTAGTTTTCTCAATTTACAAGTAAGTGTTGTCAGACAGAGATTGCCAAAAATATGGCTATTCACTAAGGATGCTGGGTTAATTGTTTACCCATTATGAAAAAATAAAAATTGAAACTATACTCTACACGTATTATAAATAAAAAGAATTCAAGGTAGATCACATATAAATCTGTAAACAAGGCTTTATTTTTAATGGAAATAAAGCTTACCTTTATAAGTTTTGAATAGGAAAATATTTCTTTTATCAGGTAAAAATAAGCACAAAGAAATTGATTTGATTGCATAAGAATTTGAACTAAAAATGAATTGAATCATCAGAGCTTTGCTTTAAAAACATGATGCGGTATGGTCCCAAGCACTTGAAAGAACAGGGCAAGAGTGTCCTGAGGAGGTAGAAGAGAAGATGGTAACTTACTACCACCAAGAGTGGAGGGTTTTCTCTAGAATTGGGAAAGCCAGAGGACTTTATGAGGTCATAAGCTAAAAGCAGCTGATGCCAACACTAATTCTTTCTGTAGTGAGAGAAAAGGCATGGAGGCACTTGCTTATAGACCAGGAAGAGACAGAGGGGTAGGAGTCGAACTAGAGTTCTCTCCTCTCAGCAGCTGACAGGAAACATCTGATAGTCCCTGCTTGGAGGTGTTGTCTTTACGAAAATGAAGCATGTTAATTGGATCTCAAACCCTGGAAATGGTGGCCTGGCACTTTGTATATGAATAGCTTGTACGACAAGCCAATGAAAATAGAGATGACTGAAGATTTTCTTCAATCTTCAACCCAAATACAGTTGTTTCTTAAGTACTTTTATTTGTTTGTTTTTTATTTTTTGTCTGTCTTCTTTATTTTTTGGGGTTAGAGTGAGCAACAGCAATGTTGCTAATAGGACTGTAGGGATGAATAATCAGAATGCACAGGGTGCAGTTAATACATGACTAGGAAATAAAACAAGATAATTATTACTATTGCTGTTTATTATACTCAGGTTACTTTCTCATTTCATATTCTCGTATCAAGATTGTCTCATGCTTGGTAACAAATAAACATAAAACAGATTACTTTAATTTCAATTTGTTTTAAATTTATATTATGCAATAGATTTAAATATGTGTCCTAATTAGTTTTAATTGTCAACTAGACACAGCTTGACAAGAGGAATGCTGTGATTGAGGAATTACCGGAATTAGATAGGCCTCATGATCATGTCTGTGGGGAATTTTCCTGATTATTAATTGATGAAGAGAGGCCAGCCCACTGTGGGTGTGACAATCCCTTAGCAGGTATTCCTAGGCTGTAGAATGAAGCTGGCAGAGTATGAGTCTAAGCATATACCAGAGAGGGAGCTAGTAAACAGCATTCCTATAAAGATCCTTTCTCTAGTTTCCCACTTGAAGAACAGAAATCAGAGAAAATGTGCTAAGTTGGCTTAAAAGTTAAACCAATAAACTTTAAAAACATTTGTAGATTCCTTAGATATATTATGCAAATTGTAAGATAATATTTTATAGGAAAATCCTATATATTCGAGGCTTGTGAGCATACTATGCTACTTTGTTTCTTTATGCCCAGAGTCCATGCATTGTGTTTTGTTAAAGCCTTACTGAGTTCAACATTTCTCCTCTATTCAGATAAGCTAGCCTAGAAACATATCCCTGGAGTGGAAAATCCTTTCAATAGTACACCTTTATCAAGGATATGTCTAGAGAGGCTACTGAATTTATTACACACCACCACAATGAGGTTAAAAAAAAGTCCCAATCTGAATTTTGGGTCTGAACGCACCAAGAATTAAATATTATATTAATAATATTTATAAAATGATCAGTCACGTCTAATGAGAGAGATACTCTATGTTTTTTCATGTTTTATATCCTGGTTGGATTTAAGTAAAGTCATTAACTTGGGAGATTAAAACCATCATGGTTAGTGAACTATGAAATGTGATTCTTATGAAGGCAATGACATCAGAAACTTTATTGTGGTGCGACTGCCTTTCCTTGAAAGTACACTGTAAGATTTTCAAGTGAATGAGCCATGTTGATAGTAAAGTACAATTATCACCTCTGTCTTGTGCTTAACGCACAAACGAAAACAAACAAGAGGTGGTTATTTGTCTGTTATTGCTATTGTTATATTCCAGTGAAGTCTATGGAATCATACGCATGTTATGTAGGAAATGGTCAATCATACCATTTGCTAAGACTATCGCTATCTAAACTCTTAGTTTCTCACCACTTAATTTTTCTGCCCATGTTAAACTTTTCAATTATGTTCATTTTGCTCACTACCCCTTCTTTCGTGTGGGGCATTTCTCCATGCTATACCATACCAATTGATAACAATAATGGAAATATTTATACGGCTTATTTCTGGGACAGACTTGAACTTAGACATATTAAAGTATCTTATTTAATTTCCTCCAAAAATGTTAAATTATAATTTACTAATGTCCTATTTTACAGGTAATGAAACAAGGCTAAAATACATGTATCATGTGAAAATGAATAAGATCACATACCTGCTGTGTGTGTAAATGGCACAAGCATAATTTTTATTTACTTTCACTTAATGCATTTTAGTGAAAATTTAATCTCATTTAACTACCCAGTGCTCATTCTTCAGTAGCTTATGTCCATGTTGTGTCTCATGCAATCCTGTTTCTCTTTCCTTCCCAAGACTGTTTAAAACAACTGACAACCATTTCATTACTTATTTGCATAGTCTTGAATATATCTCTAAAATAAAGAAACTTTCATAAACGTAACAACAATATCTTCACCTAAGTTAGAATTTTATAATTTTTTTCTCAGACTTCCAGCAGAATTTACATTTCCATGCTTGCCACCCAAAAAAGCTGTCCCCAAACTGGGAGTGAAGTAGAAGCATTTTCATCACGATTCTGCAGGCAGCTATTATTGAAAGTAATGGATTTGGCACCTATGATGATTCCTGAGGCTGAATCTGGACTCAGCAAGAAAGAGTGCCATGATTGATTAGCTATGTCTGCCATTAGCTCAAAACTGGGGACAGATCCTGCTAGATACTTGCTGACAACAGCTTAGAAGTTTCCCTTGTTCATATGAGCCTTCTTAAAGGACTGAATAAGTTTTCTTTAAACCTGCTTTTATGCCTTACACCCTAGTTATACTGAGCATGCATGTATTTCAGTTACAAAGGCTATCTTTAATATTTTATTTACATTCTCTTAATATTTTATCAGCATAATTGTAAAAAGTTTTCTAGATTTTTAGCTATATTTTTAAAATTCTTTACATTTGTATAGTGGTTTGAGACATTTGCAAACAATACTTCTGTTAATGTTAACTTTATAATCTTAATTTGTAAATGTTCATCATTCTTCCTTCTTGGCAAACAGTTTATTACATCAATTGATGCTTGCTCTAGTTTTGAAAACATTCTTTGAGAATGTCATACACACACACACACACACACACACATATATCCAGATATCAAAACCCCACTCTCCTTCTTCCACTTCTCCCTTGGGCTCCCCAAAACACCTCCCTCCTGATTTCCTGTTATCTTTAATACACATGTATGTTCCACTGATCCAATTATGTTGCATGCATATGCATCAGTGTGGGGCCATCCACTGAAACATGAGCAACCAACAAGGGCCATAACCTCCAAATAAAAAGGACTACCCTTTCTCTAGTAGCCATTGGCTTCCAAAAGTTCCTCAGCTAGGACTTGAGGACAACATGAGCCCCTCGTCTCTCCATGTCAGAATTTTGGTTGACTTAATCTTATAGAAGTCTTGTGCAGGTAACCAAAGCTGCTAAGAATAAGAGTCCTGTCATTTTCTGAAGATAGCCTTACACAGCCCTCCTTCCTATTCTCCAGTTCTTTGTTCTTTCCACTCTGTCTTCTGCAATGTGCCCTGAGCAATGCAGTGAGAGGGCTTGGTGGAGATGACAGCTCATTTAAGGCTGTGTGTTCACAGTCATCAAGTTTTCCAGTTATGAATCTCTACAATAACCACTACACACTGCACAAAGAAACATATCTGACCAAGACTAAAAGTAGCTCAGATCTATAGGTATAAACAAATATTTAGAAGGCAGATTTACAACAAACTGATTTATCAAAGTAGCAAAAATAGATTGCTACGTGGGGCTTGTAACCTCCCCAACCATAGGTGGAAGACAAAGTTTATGGCACCTGGCATGAGTCCTCCTCAGTGGAGCTGAACTCAAATACAACAGAAAACAGTTGTTTATCTCATAATAATCATGCCACTGCTGTGCCATTTTGATTTGCATGTCAGTGTTGTGGCATACATGGTACAGAACTGGATAAGACTACAGATGGAATGACATTTGCCCTAGAGTCTGCATAGCACTTTTCAGAGGAAGAGTTCCCTCATCGTTCTATATTGATTCCAGATCCCATAATTAAAGGATGTTAGATCTTCATCAGTAAATCCTTATCATAAAGTTATGATGAGCAACCAAGAGCAATGACAATGGCATGTATTGTTTTGCAGACCTTCCTAATTGATAACTGGTAGAAAACTATTCCATGTCTGACACTGTTATTTTTTTTTAATAGCCTATTTCTTTAGAGAGCATAATTAACCACACATGCAGAGTTGCTCTATTCAAGTTCCATATGTATAATACTACGTATATATTATTATTGTATTAAATCACTCCCTACCCCCTACCCCTTACCCAATCCCTGCTTGAACTGTTGACCCAAATATTACCCTCTTCTTTCTTATTACATCTTTTTACTATCCCTTTCAGTTATATTTTAATTGAGTTTCAAAGCTGTAGGTTTCCATGGGTTTTTTTTTTTTTAGTACCTCCTTGCAATTTAGTTAAGATTTGTGTATGAATACATACTTTTCTAAACTAGGTGGGAACTACCTCACTGCCAGTGCTGCACAGGGGTCTGAATGTGTGGGTTTTCTTTCCATGTCGTTGAAGAAATGCGATTGCAAAAGAAAAGCACTGGAAGAATAAGGAAAGCATCAATTTTGAGACAATGCATTCAACTGCACTGTGAAGTCTGAAAAGACAGGGTAGTAAAGAAGGGAAAGATTTAGGGGGGAATTCCAGGCTATCAATTATTTGGGTTGGAATTTTCCTTTGTCTTGAAATGGCAGACATACCCCAGGGGTCATGTTCAATCACCCCAAGAACACTCCAGCTGGAGTTCATTGGCAAGATGACTAATAGACAATTAGGGCACAATGGAGGCCATTTATTTTCTAAACATGTCTCTAATTTGCCAGTCAGTCGAAGCTTTGGAGCAATGAACTCGCTGTTTAGTGGGTGTTTCTGGTAGCTGGGCTGAGCATCTGAGTGTGCACACTCCATGATAATGCTTCAGACATCAGAAACAGAATATGGGGACAGCTAGGTATTTTTAACAGACTTAATTTTAAATGTACTAGAACAAAAATAGCTTCTCAATTAATCCGTTTCAAATGCTGCTAAGAAATTATCATAAATGAATGTCACTCTTCGTAAAGTTTTGGTTGCCATTCCATTTTCTAAAAGCATATTCTTTTTTGCTTTAGTTGGGAATTTTTCTAATGTGTGTTGAATAAGATGAAACTAGAATTTATACATGTATATCTACTAAATCAAAATTCTAAGAAAAGGAAGGCCCATATCACATTCATGAAAACCCCATAACCGGAACAATTTTACTGGAATTTGAAGAAACCTTGTCTTTTAATAAGATATTATTGTCTGACTACAAGCCCAAGTCAAGGGATTTTACTCATAATCTGCCACTGGTATTTTAATTATTGGCTTCAAAGGCATAGTCATCATGATAAACCATACCTTGCGTCCTCTGACCCAAGCAGCAGAATAGAAACCCATAAGTACACAGTGTTCATAATGGCTTCTGTCTGCATATAAGGGAGCATTGGGTTTGAGATCAATGTGCTTTCTTTTACCACATTCACAAGTCATTTGCCACCACTGGGAAACATTTTACTGAAGATGATCAATATTTCTATGCAACATAAGAGACACCAAGTTTAATGCAGGAAAAGGAAATAATATTGAGATAGCAATGTTCTTAAGAAAAATCTTGTGCCCATCTAAATGGATGTTGTGAAATGTATTAAAGCATTTTCCTAAGTCTGGGAAGATAGAGCCCAGTAGAGAATATTACTCAAAAAAGAAGAAATTCTAAGAATGCTCTCTTCAGTTCCTGCATGTATCAAGATACTTTTCCTATGATCTAGAATGAACACAATTTTCACTGTAATTATATCATGGCAGATATAGTTGTTTTATCAAATAAAAGGAATTTCTCTTAGAAAAGTTTAACATATTATATATATCTTAGTTGTGCAGACAGTCAAATTATCAAATCTCAGAAATATGTTATTAATCTTTACATTTGGTAAGTTTAATTCCTTTATCTAAAAAATTATGTAATTTATCTTTTTTTTATTCAGCATTAAATTGAATTCAGTAGCATATAGAAATATCTATTCTTTTTTATCCATTAACAAAAATAGATGAAAATGAGTTTCCCTGTCTTAAAATTTAATCCTAGAACCAATATTATGTTATGTTATATTATATTATATTATATTATATTATATTGCATGATCACTAACCAAATACAGCACAAATCAACCCAGTGGTTTCTGAAATTAACAAGTTTTATCTTCATTTTATCACTGCAAAATGTTTATAGACAGTGTTTATTTTTTAACACAAAAGAATATTCTGGAAAAATATGTGACAGAAATGTCTTTGAATTTTAAAACAAGAAACAATTCTAAATCAAATCAAGGAAAATAAAGACATGAAGTTACAAGTGGCTTTTAACTTTCAGAGTCAGTCAAGTTTGGTTCTGTTTAATTCAGCAGTAACTATGCATCGCCAACATTATGGGCCTTGCTTACGGTGTTCATGGAAAGAGAGTTATCAGTGTCACTTTCTTCATGAGATGATTCGGAAAGACAAGAATGCTGAGATCTCATACTAATGCTCTTCTTGGGCTTTCTCTCCTAGTGATTACCTTATGTTAAAAAAAGAAAAAGAGAACTTCAACAAGGCTCAAAGACTAAAAATAACTTCTTCAAACGCATGGAGCTGGAGATGGCACCATAAATGTAAATCCAAACCTTAACCCAGTTCTTAAAGCTGTGCAGTTTCACACATACCTGTGTTTTCTCTCACTCTAAACAGTCCTGCTGTATTCATACCCACATGCCCCAGAGAAGCTGCCTTGTGGTTAAGATTTCAGCCCAAATGATGGCAAAGTAGAGAGGCTCAAGATGCCCAAAGGAATTATAAGAAATAGGGACAGGAGAAAAAATATGAAACAAATTCTATAATAAACAAATTCTATAATAAACAAATTCTATAATAAACAAATTCTATAATAAACAAATTCTATAATAAACAAATTCTATAATAAACAAATTCTATAATAAACAAATTCTATAATAAACAATCCCTGAGCTTATCAAAGTGGAGCTGCCCAGTTCTTCCCCTGGCTTTATTTTTGTTTTTAAAATGATTTTTCTGTGATTCCTAACTCTGGCTTGCCCCATCCTATTGCTTCTACATTTCAGTTTGAAAGGAGAAATTACTGTCGGAGAAGCAGCAGGGATAAACAAGATTGAGACTGAGGTAGTGTTACCACCACCAAATCTTTCACTATTTCCTTCTTTCTAAGAGGGTTTTTTTTTCTTTCTATCCTGCATCAGGAAGCAGGAGAGCAAGCGAAATAACAACCAATAAAAAAAAAATATTCTTTTATTAGTCTTGGGGTCAGATGGGGAAAGGCTTTACTTTTAGTTCTTCACAATTTGTGAATCTTTATACTTTGCGAAAATTAAACGGGGAAAGAAACCATGTGGTGTCCCCTTAAGAGAAGAAACTAATTTTTTTTTTCATTCTCTTTCCTAACATTCTCCTTCCCAAACTGACTCAGGTCTGCATTTGGCCTATCTCTGATCTTCTCTCACTTGGTTTCGTAACTGCAAGCTTAAAATCTATTTGTTTTTAAGTTTGAAATGGTTCCTGAGGCAGTGTCTGATGCATTTCAAGCCTTTGCTAAGTTAAGATTTTGGTTGATTACAAGTTATGTTTGTTTTTCTTTCCCATATGAAATCAATTTCACTTTTTACAAACTCCCAAGTTGGAAGCCAGCATCTCAGAGAATTTTCTGAAATGTACTAGCACCTAGACATGAGACTGGATACAAAGGACTTCCTGATTTAGGAGAATTATAATCCCCTAAAACCATGCAGAGGAGAAATCATAGTGAATTGCTCTTTCATTACTGGGATGAAGCATATTTTAGGCCTGGCTTCTATCAAGGGTCAAATCTGGAATAGGCTGCTGCTATGTCCAAGTGTGGGGATAGCAGTAAGGACACCTGGCCGTGGGTAAGCTTGAAGATGCCTCAGGTCACAAATGAGAGCACAGGACAGCAGGGAACATTGGACTGAGTGCAGCTGGATGCCTGGTACGGCGCAGCTGGTTGTTATTCTTTTCCAGGTGAAATATTCCAATCCAGAAACTTTTAAAAATACCTTCCAGGCTCTAAAATTATAACCATGTTGCTTAAATGGCATGCTTTGATACAGACACACACTAATTATACATCTCTAATATTAGACTCAAAATTAAATAGGTTAAAAAAAACAAAAAGTAGAAATTAGTGAATTTCTTTTGAATGTTTGGATTCTGATCTTCAAAAATGTACAAAAGAATAAAACCTAGTTGAAAACCTTAAGGATGTTTTCTTTTATCGAGTGTATTTTATAAAACATCCTGAAAAAGAGAATTTTAGAAAAAGCTGCAAAGTGAGTTTATTCTGGAAATGTATACCTGCAAGCAGCAAAGGATATTTATGCAAATCAAATTGCTTTTTATTTTGAGGCTAAAAATACAAAGCTCATGTTTTCTTATTAGTTGAAAGATAACAGAAGCAAATGTATCAAGTCAATTTCATGAACCTCAATAAAATGACATTTTGTGTTTTATGTAGGAATGTTTATGAAATGAGTCACTCAATCTCAGAAGAAGAGTTTGTTATGCAAATAAACATATAGATTCTGGAAAAAAAATGTGTCATGGAGGCATATGGGATAATGTAGACATTAGCCTTTTTGGAAAAATAAAATAATATTTAAGTTGTAGAACTAAAAGGAAAGACATGATATTATCATAAAAAAGAAATGGCATTTAAGAAAATTAAGGGACTCTAAAGTAATAATGTAAATGAAATTGTCTACATTCCACTGATAATCAGCTAATTTACAAAAATGCAATTTTATGGAGAATATTTCACAGTTTAGCATGATATATATAAACAAATAGACCCTAACTTGGTAAGTTAGGCTGCAAATTTAGAATAAGGGAGATGTCTAAACAATATTTAGGTTTTAAAATAATTTTTTTAGATGTGTATATATAGCAGTCAGCCTTCCTGAGGGCTTGTAGACATGAATAGTGTGCCCCAGGAGGCCAAATGGGGGTCTCACACCTTCTAGAGATACACTTGCAAAACTTGTGAGCCATAGAACGTGGACACTGAGAACCAAACTTGAGTCCTCTTCAAGAGCAGTGCAGTACTGTTAACTTCTGAGCCATCCTTCCAGACTCGATTAAAACTCCATGCAAAATTATCCCTAAAGATTATAGGAACTGATTTCCAGCAATTTTGGTGAATTCAGATTATTAGATATTAGGATACTGTTCTTTAAACTTAAATTATCCTTCCCCATACATTTCTAAAGTTTTAGCTCCAGACTTTCGGCATCATTGGCATATTTACACACTCATTTCTCTGAAAGCATACAGAGAGGTATTCAGCAAGAGACATGTTACCAAGGGTTCTTAAACCCTTAAGTTTAGAATCTCTTATGACCTAATTTAAGAAGAAAAATTACCAAGAGGGAGGTAGCGGTACTCTTTCTCATGGTTGTTGTCTCCTAAGGCATTTTGATGACAAAAAAAGGACATCTGTTCCTCTCACTCCCATGTCTGCACGAGCAGCTATTGTTGGACTAAGCCTTAGGCTGCTGTGATGGCACATGCCTGCCATCCCAGACTACAGAGATGGATCAGAAGTTCACGGTCAGGTTCAACTACGTAGCGAGTTTGAGACCAGTCTGGACTATACTAGATTCTGCCTTCAAAACAAACAACAGCGACAAAGATCTTTAGGAGGCCAAACACTCTCAGTTGGCCACCTTTGTTAGGCAAAGCCCATGGTGACCAGCACAGCATTGCTTGATTTACACAGGACCAACAATCCTCACATGAATTAACAACAACAAGAAAAAGCCTTGCTGTGCATCAGTAAGTTTTTCTCCGAACACACAAGACCCTAGATGGAGACCTGGCTCAAAAACATTTAATTATATAAGCAGACACTTATTTTTAAAAGGAATAATCCTGTCACATGTCTTTATATGCATTGTCTAAAACAGAAAACCTTTTTATACAAATTTAGTTCAGACTCAGTTTTGTTGCCATGGTCTCCCTAAATATGCAATAAATATTTATTGCAGATGACAAGATCAGGAATTAGAATTTGCTGGAGCCCTCTATGATGGACAGCTGCAGAAGAATTGGAAGGAGTCATTGCCTAGCACAAGCTCTCATAGGCTGCAAAAGCCCAGAGAGGCTATCAGAACATCTATCTAGTGGATGGCTCTCTGCCCTGCTTGCCAGGTGTCATGGGTTAAGCCTCTCTTGTTTCTACCCCATCCAGACTGCATGAAGCAGAGTTAAAGTTGCTGCAGATGCTCTTGATTCAAATTCATGCTGAGTGCTCCCTGATCGGCTTTTTCCTTTGGGCAATATCACAATTTCATCCTGTTCAAGCTGTCTGCGTTCCTGTTTACTCAGGTTTGCAAATAGAACTTTAACACTCAAATTAGTCCTGACAGAACAACCTGCAAGGGTTCTAAATCCTCATTTGCCTTCATTCCAAGGGACAGTGCTCTGTTTCAGAGCAATATTGTTTTATATCAAAATCGCTTGCGTGACATGAAAACAAAATGACATGAAAGTGCATGGCATGAAAACCCTGCATTCCCAATTTTAAATGTGGTGATCTGGGCGTGAAAGTCAACCCTCAAGGGTATCTAACTCCTTGACCAACCTTGTTTTTCTTTTGTACTGTCTGTTTCTCTTATGGGGCATAGAGGTGAATGCAAATTAGAGAAAAATATTATTAGGTCTCTAATTCAATAGGACAAAGAAGGATGCTTCTTAGGATCCTTAATATCTGAATGTTTAATTATAAAATCGCCTTCTACTGGGGTTCTGGTTAATCTGTCTGATTCTGAGTTATAATTAGCTGAGAATAAGTTACACTGCCTGTAACAGATAGGATTGCATGTAGGCATATAAGAAAACTGAAAGGGCCCAGGATGGGGTGGCGCATGCCTTTACTCCAAGCACTTGGGAGAGAGAGGCAGTGGGATCTGTGAGAGTTCGAGGCCAGCCTGGTCTACAACTCTGTAGAGTTGCCAGAACTAGTTCCAAAGCTTAACAGAGAAACCCTGTCACAAGAAAGAAAGAAAGAAAGAAAGAAAGAAAGAAAGAAAGAAAGAAAGAAAGAAAGAAAGAAAGAAAGAAAGAAAGAAAGAAAGGAAAGAAAGGGAGAGAGAGAAAGAAAGAAAGAAAGAAAGAAAGAAAGAAAGAAAGAAAGAAAGAAAGAAAGAAAGAAAGAAAGAAAGAAAGAAACTGAAAGGGCCAACTGCTTCCCATGCCTCTATCCTGTTAAATATCTTAGGCAGGCCCTTGTCACTTTCTCAAATTGGTCAATGCGTTTGATAACAACAGCCCTTACCTCTGATTACATATACAATAGAATCTTCTCAGGATCTTTCACAGAATCTCTGTGCTCGGCTGCCATTCAAGCTAATTGAAATGAGCATGAGCACTTCTGGGCCCAGCACCTGGATACTATGTGTCCTAGGTTCCTATGCTAGACTAGAGAAAGAAGCATGAAGGCCTTCTCTGTGCAGATAGAACCATCCTCCTATTTCCCATGTCACGTCTCACGGGGAATGCTGGAGATAAACAATGTCTCAGATTCTTGAGTCTTTCTGTTCCCTGTCATGACTATTTTTGCTTCCTGCTGGACCTCTCCCAGTGTTCCTTTGCTGTGTACTTTCTTCTCTGCAAATCACCATGCACTTTCTTTCTTTTACAAATGGCTTCACATCTTTTACCTAGTACCCTCTCCTCATGCTGCTGTATCACCACCCCTTTCTTCTTCCCTAGCATCTTAGTGGAGTCCTGCAAAAGAGAATGGATCTAAGCGTTTTGTCCGCAGTATTCACCCACACCCACACATGTCCCAGTTTGAACTTCTCATTTTCTGTGAAGTGACTTGGCAAAGTGTCCCACTTTTCCTGATTGCAAGCACTCTGTGCTGGACTCCGAAGCTCCATTGCTTCCCGTCTCCACGAAGTATCCTCAGTCAACCCTCACGTCTCTAGGGGTTCGAACTCACCTGTTCCACATTCTTAGTTTCTTCCACAGTTGTGGAGAAGAGGAAGTGTCAGCCTTATTCCAGACACATTTGTCTCTCATGAGCCTCTGTCCCACCTCCCTAAACTGGGCACTGCCCCGCCTGTGAGGCCTGTGAGTGTTGCCCTTCACAAAACCTACTCTTTTTTTTTTTTTTTTTTTTTTTTTTTTTTTGCTGGATGCAAACTTGTGCAACCACTTTGGAAATCAGTGTGGCGATTTCTCAGGAAATTTGGGAACAACCTATCCCAAGATCCAGTAATACCACTCTTGGGAATATACCCAAGAGATGCCCTATCATATGACAAAAGTATCTGTTCCACTATGTTCACAAATCCCACTCTTATTCAAACTATCTGTGCATAACTGGTACTACGTCCAAGTTACAAGAAAAAAATGATTGAAAGATATTTAGGAAAATGATTAGAATGTTTTAGAGAAAAAGCAACAATTGAAAAGAAATATTTTTAAAATGAAAACCAGGAGAGACTTAGAAATATTGTGTACTTCTGAGAAACGAAAGTGATGAGACACACAGTCAAAACAGTTGCCTTAGAGAACACACAGAAGTCTGAAAGATTTCCATTCCCTTTCAGAAACGCCCACCACAGATTCACATCTTTTAACTGAAATGTAGTATTTTGTTCTTTGATACATTTGTGTATAGAGAAATATTCAGGTGTATTTCTGTGCTGCTAGCATGTGGGATTTTGCTACTTAAAGAATTGTGCTGCTCTACTGCAAAGCCACACTTTTGATTTAACATGGAATTTAGAAATAACCCAAGCCTTCATATTCAACTGGGTGACTTTACAGATGTCTATAGAAGGTACACTTCGTGAGGAAATGTACCATATACAGCCAAGAGAGCTTCATCTTTGAAAATCTGGAGAGTCTCTAAAAGGAAAGGAGATTTTTTTTTTTTTGCGTGAAAATATAACCTTTTTCTGTCTCAAGTTACTTCTTGGTGTTGATGCAGTCACAATTTTAATTACCTTTCTCTTACTTTGTCTTCAATAACAGCAATGGAGAATTCCGATGGATTACTGATGCCACCCCTAGAGAGGTCCCTGAATTCTGCTCAACACAAAATTACCAGGATTGGTAAACACTTCAATAAGCTCACTGAAGCTTAATGACTTCAATTGTTTCCATCAGCACATATGTTCCTAAAATCACTCTAATTTCATATATTTTTACAATTGAAACAAAAATTGATATTGTCAGCTTCAAGATTGTGAAGCTATGCAGGGAGCAAAATTATGAGTGGATGAAACACCATCTATCTGCCTCTCAATATTTTAAGAGTTAATATTCTTCTCTATCGTTAGAAGCATACAGAAGCATATTGTTATTGGTGCACTTGTGTGTGTGTGTTCTCCAGATTAAACAGAGACAATAAAAGCTGTGTCATATGAAATGATGGAGACAGAAAATTTCTACAATCTGCACTGGTCAAGCAAGAAAATGAAGAGAGCTGATGACATATGACTATTGTGATGCTAAGGCCTAAGAATGAACATATCTGCTAGTGTGAGAACCTGTCCTGGTCATAGTCCAACAACAGGAGAAACTTTTAGTGTATAGACATTCAGGCTCAGAGAGAAGGTTCTCTTGTTTTATTTAAGTCTTTGGCCAATGGGATAAGGTCCACCCACATGGGTAAAGAGAATATACTTCACTCAACTATGGATTGAAATGTTAATCTTATCCATTAATATATCCAAGGTATACTCAGAATAATATTCAGTGAGACATCCCAACATCCTGTGGGCACATAGTATTGTCCTCACAATGTTTATGCATAGATGAATAAAGGTATATATACATATAGACATATCACAATATTTTTCCATTCAGTACACATGCACACTTTTTATACCTATACATTTTTTTCAAGTTGTCTTTAGAGAAATAAAAGTGGAGATTGCTGGAAGTATTCTAGATACAATCATATAATTTTTACTACTGTAAACAGTGAACATATTCTTTAAGCATTTTAAATTTAATTATGATTCTGTAAAGACAGTGAATTAAAGAGCTCTGCTTTACCCAGGACAGTAGATGCCTTCCAGACATCTCACCATGGTGGATGTGAGGTTCCTCTTGAATGCTTTTCATATGTGACTACCTCACATGTAAAAATATATTAGGCCTGATTGGCTGTCATGTTCAGTCAAGTACATAATGAGGCAGCTATGATAGGATGAGGCTACCTGAGTCATTTTCATTTAGGTTTTAATGGAAATTGTAAAAACTGTTAGAAACTATGAAATGTCGAAGGACTTTGTCCTATAAATCAGAACTGGATTTTTGTAACTCAGAAACAAAAGGGGATATTAGTGATTGCATCATATAAATGGACCTGTGAGGCTAATTAACTTGAGAACAGTGAGCCAGTTCAGTTTACCAACCATTTCTTGTACATGCACGTCATGTACACAACATAGTAGGATAAATGAAAGATGATTTCCTGTAATTCACAATATGACCTGGTTTCAGAAATCAGATATAAAACATGAGTTATCTTATAAAAAGCATCTGATTTTGAACAGTAGAATTGCAAGATACTGTTTTATATTGACAGGGCTGACAATAAAGAGCTTCTTAAACATTGTTTCTTCTCTCTGCAACTCATAATCTCTTCTTTTCCTGGTCCAGGACAGAGATGTTTACTTTTTGTACTCCTTCCACCTGCCCACAGTGCCAAGCCATTTTATGCAGCTCTGTCCTTTAAAGTCATGAAGGTGACCATTCAAAATGCTATCACATATGTGTGTGTGTGTATCCAAATATAGAGAATATTTGCAAGCCATTTTTTTCTTTGTTTTTCATTGCCTAAATTCTGTTTCTACGTTGTATGTGTCTATGGTAGAAACACTCCAAGTTCCTCTAAAGATAGATCCATGTTTCCAGATCATTTTTTACAGGCATGTACACTTAGGTATGGATTTTGAAAAGTAGAACTGTATATTTTTAGCTTCTCAAGTTGAGTCCAAGAAAATAATAGAAATATATGATGATTTCAGAATTGTTAAATAAATTGATATAAAAATTAAGAAGCCAATACAATAAATGGACTTCTAACTACATTGCAGAACAACATTTTAGCAGGGTGAGAATGAAAGGAGGGGGAGGCTCTGGCTCATCACTAAGTACGTAGGAGTGATGTGCCTTGGTTTCTGTCTATACTGTGGCCGCGTCGTTTCTGGCTGGTGCTCTGCTTGTAATGAAATCAGTTGTGATTAATTAACTCCATTAGGAAACTCAAGTATGAAATATTTCAAATCAACTCAAAGTGCATATTTGAAAATTATAAATGGTTCTAAACTTTCAAAGCAATCCATCATCCTCTCTAGAACCCTGTTTTTCCTGGTATTAATGCTGTCTCCAATTATGCACATTTTTGCACATGACTATTAACTACAGGTTTTACAGGGTAAAGACTCAGGCTCAAGTTTGCAATTTAAGGTGGGTTATCCATCATTCTTATTCACAGGAAAATTATGAGTTAAGTGTGTGTGTGTGTGTGTGTGTGTATGTGTGTGTATTCCTCTCTATGGCTTTGGTGCCAGCATTCTTTCTAGGAACTTTCACATAAGATGTGTCTTTCAAAAGTTGGCTTCACTGAGAGACATTGATAGTTTTAGCTGTGGTGCCATTGCACTGGCCACCACCTGTGTATCAAGCTCTCATTCTGCTCAGCATGCTCCAAGCTAATGATGGGGCAGGCTTTGCTCAGGGACTTCCCTATGGATCTGTGAAAGAAGGACACCACAGTATGAATATATGCCATCACACCCAGCCCTTCTTCCTTTCCCTTTCATAATGTTCAGTTTCATATTTCATGTATATTTTCCCACGAATTCTTCTTACTTACCCTTTATCTTTTACAAACGTTTGCCTCTGTCACACATGCCAATAAAATGCTCATATATGATCTATTTTTTCTTAGAGGACTTAATATTGTCTTCTTTATAAAATGTTATCAAATATCCTTAAAATGTTCATGTTCTCATAGTTTCATCTTCTCTCCTTTTGATTTTAATCCATAATTTAAATTACTAACATATATCCAATACAGGATCTATTTCTTTATGAATCTATCTTAGTTATTTTTCTGTTGCTGTGACAGAACACCATGATCTGTGTAGTTTACAAAAGAATGAATTTAATTCTCAGTGTCCAGGACCATCACAACTGTGAGCACCGCAAGATGCAGGCGGGCATAGTGCTGGGCAAGAGCTGAGGGCTTTCATGTTAAGATAGCAACAATGGGGCAGTGAGAGGAGGTGGTGGAATGGCATGGGCTTTTGGAATATCAAATTCCACACCAAAGTGACACACCTCCTCCAACAAATCCACACCTCATAATTCTTCTTAGATAGCTCCACTAACTGAATGCCAAGCATTCAAATGTATGAGCCAATGGAAGTCATTCTCATGCAAAACACCACAGCATCCATCTTTAGTACAAATCACTTTCTGAACAACCAGAGAATGACTCACCAATAGAAAATTTTGCTGACAAAGCCTACAGGTTCTACAAAAGCAAGGAGGTCCACACTCAAAACATCACTGCTTTGGACCCGTCACCCCCACTGTTCATCCTATGTTAGCTAGAACAGTAAATTCTAGCACCAGCTGCCAACTGAAACTCATTTACCCAAGTGAGAAAGCTGGTGTTCATTTCTAACTTCTTTATTCCTATAATTCATCACCAGTTATCAAAGTCTGTTGCCCCTTTTTTACATCTTGTATCTTTATTCTTCCCATGCTAGGTCTTAGCCAGCTATGGACATCAGAAAGCCCGCAGGGAAAAGAAGGATGAATGTTGATTAGCAAAGAGGATTCCAGTAGGGATGGAAGCATTTCAGAACATAGCATCTTCTAAACTCTCACAACCATTTGCCTCTGAAATCCATGTAAGTCTGAGGGGCAGAGCAGAGGGATAATCTAAATATCTCCCCAAGGAACTATAGACTCTACATATCCAGACAGTTCCTAGAGCCTGTAAATCTCTTCTATGGCTAAAATGAAACAGACATTTTCAGATATTAGCAGACATGACCTGGATCATTTGTTGAAAGATAGTTTTCCAGGCCCATTCTCAGCATGTCTCTGGTAAGCCTCCATGTAGGAGCAGTGGGCTGCATTCCTTCCCAGCTCCCGCACTGCTAGCTTTACACCCAAAATAACAACACACAAATTGTATTCATTTAAACACTGCCTGGCCCATTATATCTAGCCGCTTCCTGGCTAACTCTCATATCTTGTTTTAACCCATATCTAGTAATCTGTGTAGCACCATGAGGTGGTGGCTTACTGGGAAGATTCTAACCTGCATCCATCTTGGAGAGGAGAGCTATGGCATCTGACTCACTTCCCTTCCTCCCAGCATTCTGTTCTGTCTACTCCACCCACCTCTGTTCTGACCTATCAGGCCAAGCAGTTTCTTTATTAATTAACCAATGAAAGAAACACATAGACAGAAGACCCACCTACCTCATTTCCCAAGTGAGAAAGCTGGTGTTCATTTCTAACTTCTTTATTCCTATAGCTCATCATCAAAGTCTGTTGCCCCTTCTTTACATCTTATATATTTATTCTTAAATTAAATTGTTAAAACACAGCTTTCCAGGCCCGTTCTCAGCAAGTCTCTGCTAATCCTCCAGAGTTGGTATTTTCAGCAGTTCAGTAGTGGATGTTGCTGGTTGGAACTAGAGCTCACACACTGGACAATATACCATCTACCATGCTAAATATACCAGTCCTTTCCTTAAAGCTGCACTTCCTTTCAATAGCTCTTTCATAAAGACAATCAGGATGCAACATTGTTGAAAGCAGAGGTATCTCAGTTTTCTCCCTTCCACTCTTGCATCAAAGAGAAATCTGTATTTACTCCTTCCTTCCCTCACCATCTCTCCAAAAGAGCTATTTCCTAATGAAGAGTCTCAGTTAATCTACCTTGGAAGAATTAGCTTTGGGGCTACCATAAAAGAAGTAGCAGATGCTTTATCCTGTAAGTGCTTGGATACATGAAATGGGAGAAACTAAATCCACTTTTGGCTACAGGATAATAAGCCAATGGAAGACCTGTATAAAAATACCCTTCAAACTGTTAATATGTTTTCTTAATGAGTTATAAGTAAATATACGAGGAAATCCTGTTTTCCTGAGTCATTCACAGATGCCAAGAATAAACAACGAAGAAATCTGAAGCGGTAAAATAAGCTTTATCCCACTCAAATAGAAGAGAGTTGCAGCTATTACCTAGGGGTAGTAAGTCAGAACTGAGTGTAGAGCCAAATAAGAAGGGCTCTGAGTTAATTCATCTGTAATTGATCCCCGAGTCCCCAGGAACTGTCTTAGACCACTCAGCTGAATGCAAATAGAATTAGTCTATATTAATCTCTGTTATCCAAAGGGGGAAAATATCATTCTTAAGTATCCCAAATTTTAAAAAGACACTGAAAAATAAATGTAGGTAATCCTATCAACATGCAATAATTCCTCAGTGTAATACTCAATTCTATGCCATGCACTTCCAGCAATCCTATTCAGTTCTTCAATATGCTGCTTCCAATTATATGCACACAAAATGGAACATAACCTTTGAGGAATTGGGCACCGGGGTTGGGTGGGGTTCTTCCCATCATGAGCCTTCACAATTTCTTGTGTTTTATCTACTTCTACAAAGCACTTCACATCTGTTGTGCCTATAATTTTAGTTTTACAGCTGAAAAGAAATGCCTAGTTTTGGTTTCTTGAGGGATTCCCTGACTTACTATATTTCCTAAAGTAGTATTCATTTGTTGAAGGATAAATCTCTAGCCTTTCTTCCTGTCTAATTACTGAAGCACAGACATTAAGGATAATCTTTTTCACTACCTGGTTCTCCCCTATGGCAACTTTACATGAGTAGGGAGATTAACAAGTCCAAATCTCTTCATTTGCAGTAGTGAAACAACCGACAAACTTCTTCTCCCCCTTCTGCATGCTAGAGGAGAGGCTCAACATGAATTTTTATGAATGATGATTCAAAAGACTGTAGAAGCAACAGACTAAATGTTCTTCATTACATCTTTAAGGAAACAGCTCCTTCCGTAGATACATCTTGAGGAACTGCTTCTCTAAGAGGGTAAGCATATGTCTTAAGCTAGTGGGAAGCAGTGGATCAAACTATCCCATCTCTAATTTACATATGTAAGCAGTTGCTTTTAGATTTAAATTTTTGATAATTCTATACATGAATATTTTATTTTCATTCTGTCCCCTTTTCCCCCACCCCAATTCCTCCCATGTCCCTCCACTCCTTTACAAGTGTGACCTCTTCTTTATTATTGTTATATACATATACTTACACACACACACAGATACACTCACACATCTTACTGAGTCAGTTTAGTTTGCTTTACATGCATGTATTTAGTGTTGATTCTTTTGAATTGATAAACTGTCAGGGGGCTCATACCTAGAGAAAACCAATTCTCCCTCTCTCAGCAGACATTGATTGTCTCTGGCTCTTCATCTAGGCTTGAGGACTTGTAAAATTTTCCCTCCTCTGTACATTGGCATGTTGGTAAGTGATGTCATCATGCAGGTCTTGATTAGTCAATCATATTCCTGAGATTACATGGATGTGGCTTCCATGTCGAAGACACTAAATATCAGCATCTATTCTATTTCTCTGGCTCTCATATTCTTTTTGCACCTCTTCCATAATGTTTCCTGGGCTTTAGGTGTAGTAATTTTGTTGTGGATGTATCGGTTGGGATTGGTTACCCTGTAGTTACTTATTCTCTGACTTTACTAGTTGTTGATCTCGGTAACAGTCTATTGCAAAAGAAAGCTTCTTTGATCAGGGGTAAGAATTACTCTTATCTGTGGATATACAGATAAGTATTTAGGATAGAATTAGAAATAATATCTGTTTAGAAAAACAGTTGTACTAAGTTTTCCTCTAGTCTATAGGATCACTCCATCTGCTACTTATAATATGCTGGGTTTTCAGTACTATGAATTCCCTCCTATTGATCAGGCCTTAAACACAATTAAACAGTTGCTGTTACGCCCAAGATAAAACTGCCAGTATTGCACTACTGGGGATACTTTGCTGGCCCAGTCTTTATTGTGGTACATAGACTTTACAGCTCAGTGAGATATTGATTTCTTTTCTCTCTTAGCAATTTGTGTAGCACCTTTGGATACAGTGAGAGCTAATCCTCAGGGAAAAGGCTTTCAGGTCAATTTTCAGTTGTTCCAGTTATAAATATGAAATCTCAAACCATAATGTCTGTCTTACCTCTTTCATAGTATAAGAAAGCTAAGACATACATCAAGTATTTTATCTTAAATGCCACAAGAATAAGAACGTTATAATTACATGTTTCTCTAGAGAAACATCCTTTTTATATGATCATATTAGAAAAATCTTGGCAGTGTGTTTCATTCAGATGATCTCAGTCCCTTAACCAAGGAGAAAGCACATAGCACAGTGATCCTCCCCTGAAATCTAGAAATAGTTACACAAGGGCTGCAAATGCTTGTGCTTGGTTCATTCTAAAAACAGCAATGATCCATTTATAATTACCTCAACATTCTTTTACTTAAAGGATTAAAGATAATAACTGACAATCAATGGACAATAAAATGGTGTTTTTATTTTAATCTTGAATAATTTCATAGGTATAGATAGATAGATCTAAAATCTCCCTGATAGAATGTGTACCCCCATGGAGGCAGACACAGAATAGCATCTTCTTTTTTTAAACTTGGACACCAGAACATGTTGAAAGATGTCTTGAAAGATGCAGCTGCTCATCAGTACACATTTGTAGCATAGCTGGAAGAACTGGATGAAATGACTGAGGGAGGCAGGGATTGGATTTTATGGGACATTGTAGACCATGGAGAAATAATGTTGCCACTAAACACTAGATGGTTTCAACTGGGGTTGTTGGGAGCATCATTGAAAATGACAATAAATGTCTATTTTTCCTGATTATCATGTCACACATTTGACTTTTGTGGAAGTCACAAAATAAAATTAAGTAACTAAAATCACATCTAAAATTAGATTATGAAGATTGTAGAGATGGAGGAAAATGGTATAAAATGAAAACTTTATGTATAGTACAAATTTTATGTGTTTGTGTCAAGTATCATATGGTTTGCAAAAGAGTTATTAATAATGAGTTTTTTATTAAATAACATGGGGAAGATGGGATATCTTACCTCACAGAATATCAACCCTATATAGTTTATTACCAAAACTTTCTAGATTGAGCTGATCTTAGAGTCTCTCTTCCTCATGAAAGGAGGATGTTATTTCCCAATGCAAATTGATCTCATACATTTTCTCTGCCAGATTCCTATGCAAAATAAAACTTATAATGTCTTTGAAATTAGAAGTACTCCCATCTAACCAGCATCTTTAAGAATAAAAGGGCAATATTTGAGAGTTTAAATTCTTCTTCTCAAATCACCTATCAATATAATAAATGATATAAAATATGCCATTTATAGAACTTTTCAAAATAATTTACATACTCCTTTTAAGCAATGTGAATATTGTCTACATATTTTACAAGTAGCAGTAAAGATGGGATACTTGACCAACAAAATTAAGATAAGGCCGTATTTTTTGCTTGTTAATTTAAAATACTTTTAGATCACCAAAATTTTCAAGGAGAGTAGTGAATTTAAATGTGTATTAGTGTTGGCTAAAACAGACTGCAAGCAAAGTAAACGACTCAAGACAAATAGATGTTAAGACATGAGCTACCAAGAAGCCATAGTAAATGGAAATGTGTAGGCACCAAAGAGCCTCAAAACCTATTAAAAAAAAAACTCAGTAGAGATAAAAGTTTAAATAAGCAAATAAATATATCTGAGAAAAATCCTAGAAACTTTAAATAGAAAATAAGCAAAAATTGGCTGTGATATACAATCAACTTACAGGCTCTACAATAACAATAGAGCACAGATTTTTCACATCTATAGAAAATTCCCAAACATAGACCACATGTTACTCCGTGTATTATTCAATCCCAATGAAATTGAAGTAGGTTTCCTTAACAGAAGGATGAGGGAAAACTTGTAAATACTAAGACATTTTTAAAAATGCATTTCAAAGTCATCCAACCATTAAAGACAATGCCTCAAAACAAGTAAAATAGTCCCAAAACAAATGGAAATGAAAATAAAGCCATGATGTATGTGGAATGCAGCTGAGATTTTCTAGAAATGATCCATTTAGCTGTCTACATCTTTAAAAAAATGAAAAGGTCCAAAGTTATAACCTAAGATAAACCATAAAATATTATTTAATAAAGTGAATTAATTCTTTATTTTTTATTTATTTGTATTGCTTTATAAATAATACCATTAAAAATTTCCACTTCCTCCCCTCCTCCCATTTCCCTACAGCTCCCTCACTGCCCCTCCCCCTCCTCCTCCAGTCCCAAGGGAGGGCAGGGTACCCTGCCCTGTGGGAAGTCCAAGGCCTTCCCCCTTCCATCCAGGCTTAGGAAGGTATGCATCCAAATAGACTAGGATCCCTAAAAGCCAGTAAATGCAGTAGAGACAAATCCCAGTGCCATTATCATTGGCTTCTCAGTCTGCCCCCATTGTCAGCCACATTCAGAGGCTCCAGTTTGATCCCATGCTTGGTCAGACCCAGTTCAGCTGGCTTTGGTGAGCTCCCATTAGATCAAGCACACTGTCTCAGTGGGTGGACCAACCCCTCGCAATCCTGACTTCCTTGTTCATATTCTCCCTTCTTCTGCTCTTCAACTGGACCTTGGGAGCTCAGACCAGTGCTTCAATGTGGGTCTCTGTCTCTATCACCATCTGTTGCCAGTCAAAGGTTCTATGGTGATATTCAAGATAGTCATCAGTTTGACTAGGGGACAAGGCCAGTTCAGGTACCCTCTTCTTCACTGCCCAGGGTCCTAGCTGGAGACATACCTATGGATACCTGGGAACCCCTCTAGAGTAATTAGGGTGTACAAGATGAAAATATGTTATCTGAATTTCTTAAAAGAATTACCAAATTTAAAAATACATTACCTATAAACTGCGTTCAATAGAAAAGACATGAAATATCAAAATAAATGATTCTTGATTTATTTTAAATGTATTTTTTACATTTAATTGATTTGCATGCCACAATACCCATGTGGAAGTCAGAGGACAACTTTGTGGAGGTAGTTTGATTCCACCACATGTGAGAACTAAACTCAAGTCAAGAGGCTTAATAACATGTTCCTTAAGACACTGAGCCACCATACGGGCCTCTCTTGGTTTTTTTATACAGTTATTTGACAATTTGATACATCTTGTAGCAGAATTTTGGTCATAATCCAGCCTTCTTTAATACTGCATATTAACATTCACTGATTATAATAACAATACAATTTGTATTATTCTAAGAAAATCATATTCAGGATTGATGTAGTATTTTCCTCTGTATGCTGAGAATATGTTTTATTACCATTTATTACCATTGGTTAATTGCTTTGTCCTATGGCAGGGCAAAATAGAGCTAGGTGGGGAAAACTAAACTGAATTCAGGGAGAAAGAAAATGGAGTCAGGGAGACAGCATGTAGCTGCCAAAGAAGAAAGATGCTAGAACCTTATCAATAGGCCACAGCCTTGTGGTGATACATAGATTAGTAGAAATTGTTTAATTTAAGATGTAAGAGTTAGTTAAAAAGAAGCCTGAGCTAATAGGACAAACTTTAAAGTTGGCCATAGCAAATGGATTCTCAGTGTCACGGACACGTTCCTTGCATAGTCTTTCCCACTCTAACTTCATCCCTTATCCCACATTGATGGGGAAACTCTGTCAACCAATCACATCTAATTAAGGCGTGACAACCTGGACCCCAGGAAGAAAAACTGGGAGGACTCAGGTGCGCGCTCTCTCTGCGCGGTGCCCGCTGGACAGATAGGAAGTCGGATCTCCCACTCTGGTAGCGTGAATTTTCCCCTTATAACCTCTAAAATAGAATTGTTATTCTTGAGCTCGCCTGGTTATTTATCGTACCGACTTAATTCGCTACACCACATCTCAAAACGGAGTATTTGCTACTTAGTATACTGTCTTTCTCAACCATAAATGTCTATATCCCACCTCAACCTCCCATGATGCAGGAGCCATCTCAGATGAGAGGAGAGCCATCTCAGATGAAAGGAGAGAAAGATGTTGAGAGTTTGAAAATGACAGGGACAAAACAGTGTTCGGGGCATGAAACAAACACTGTACTTATAAGTCCACAGCAGCTGAGTTTGCCTACATAAGATCTAAAACAGAGTCAGCCAACCAGCTTTGCTGCATGGAGCCAAAAGAAGCTCCCAAGGTCCCACCACCTCTAGTGAGAATCTACCAGCTGCTGAAGACAGCTGAGGTGGGAGAGTCAGGTTTTTCAGAGGATGTAGCACCTGGTATGTCACATTTTGGCCTGCTGGATGTCCAAAGACATATGAAATTGAAGGCATCACAATTCATATCCTTTGGGCTTTGTAGGTAAAACAAAAAGAAAGCAGACATGACATAAGGAGTGGGAATAGAGAGAGTACAGGCATTGATCTAGAAGGAGGTATGGTGAAGGGGAGGCCTGAGTATTATCAAAATGCATTGTATACATGTAAGAAAATCTCAAGATGATTACTAAAATGTTATATTAAATTAAAGTGCTATACTGACTCAATTTAGTGAACTCTAAAAACCTCACCAGGTGGCAAAAAATTTACATTTTGCCTTATGTATTATTCTGTTTGTAAGATATAGTTAGTATTCACAAAAAGCTCAGTGTCTAGTAGACTTAATTTCTCTTTCATCGGTATTTTTCAATGTTTTATCTGTTTACCAAAACACAAGAATAGAGAAAGCCAGGGAAAAGGAAAAACATACTAATACAAATAAATATAAGTCAACATAGAAGGCCTGGGAATCATTTTTCTTGTAAACATAATAGGATTCTACTAGGAAGATTGCGTTTGGCTCAGCTTCTAGAACTCATGTAAAAAGTTATTCTCACTTGATCCACTGTAATAACATTAAGTCTCCTCTCTCTCTTTACAGATGATACTGTGTTAATAAGCAGGGTAACTAGCCCTCTTTGCATTTCTTTGGGGATTTCCCCATTCTTCTTTCCAATAGTAGATTTAAATGGAATAATAATTACTTTTAGTACTTTTAAATCTGTGATTATCACTTATTGGGTCTACATCTATTAACATGGATCATGGACTTTAAAGCAGTGATATTCCAGAAGTCTTTGAAGAGAAAGAATATTTATATCTAGCCTTCTAATGACACAAAAAGCTAGCATGAAGGTCTGGTGTCCATTTGATTTTAAATAGGTCAGAAGGCATTGCTAGCATTGTTCGTTATGAGAATTTACTACTGACTACAGAATAAAAATGAAGCCCTCCAAATTAAACTTTTTTATTACATTGGTTTCCATTTCTTTGATGTGAGCTGATCACCAAAAAATAACTCTAGATTTAACTCTGATTAACAGACACCAAGAGTTCTGTATGGGACCATACAGACAAGGTCCCATGTATTGATTCACAGTCCCTGTTGCTCTGAGATACTCTGAAATGACCTTGCTACCAGACACAGGGACCTTCCCTGCTCCAGACCTTATTGGCTACAAGGACTGTTAAGCCAGAAACACTAAAGAAGAACCCCTAGAGCTTCCCCAGAGGATCAAATTTTGTCCATGGTGTAGCCTCCCTACTGGTTCCAACTGCCACACAGAGCATGGAGCAAGACCTCCCTAACTTGTCCCTCTAATAACATCGACCTTGGCAAAATGCTCACTGTCCTGGGCAAGCCAGTCAGCTCTACCAAACTCAACAACTACATGGGTGTGGTCACCAGGCTATGATCTGCCTAGTCCTGGGGAAAAGCCCTTTCCAGGATGGTCTGAAAAAAAAATCAGGCCTTTTCCTCATCCAAAATGACAGCTATATTACTGGGCCCTAAATCTACCCACATGCTTCCCTGAAGAGGCGGGAGAGCCCCCCTCATGATTGTGGAAAAATTATATCAGATTTTTTTCCCTTCTTAAAGGACAAGCTGCTCCTCAGTTCAGCTATGGAACCTTTTACTGATGGAAGTTGAAGCCTGTAATAGGGGCAATAGGTTCTCATATCAAGAGACTCAAACCAACAATATATCAAGAAATGAGACTGATTACCTCGGGGAGCAAAGAAATTAAAAACAGAAACCAGGTCCTTCAGCTCCTGCGACACTGGTATGCTACCAGACTCACACAATGAGTCAACGTCAAGTGAATCCAAAAACCATCTAGTAGACAGGCAGACAAATGGGCTGCCCACCATGAAGACACAGATTTTCAGTACCTCTAATGTCCCCCAGAAGATATGTTTACACTTCTCTTGCTCCCTATGCCGCCTCTTATATGCCAGGAGAAAGAAAAAGATCAACCCATAAACAACCTGCTAAAAGTCAGGAGGGCTGGCTGATATCCACAGACAAAAATGTGATAATTCCTGTGGCCTAGTCAAATAAGCTCATGAAGCAACTCACTTGGCAAAATTCCCCTACAAGAATTTTTGTGAAGGTGTATGGTGTTCTTAGGGTTGCCAATACTGACTCAACAAGTTGTCAAAGTCTATTTACAATGTGCTTAAAATAATCTAAAGCAGGAACCCCAAACCCCACACTGACACAAAAACAGGGGTCTTAATCCTTTGAAAATGTAGATGTGAACTTTTCTGGCATGTCATCCAGCAGAGGGCACTGATACTTGCTGAGTAAGGTGGACACCTTTTCAGACTAAGTAGGTGCCTTAAACCTGAACATGGAATTAACCTGGGATTCTCATACGTGGTAACATCCTCAATCTTCAGGCTAAGTTGAAAGAATGGATAGGACTTTTTAAATGATACTGGCCAAATATTGCCAAGAAATAAACCTCTCTTATCTACTCTCTTAGTAGCTTAGAGTAATGAGCTTGCATGGTATAGGAGGGTTTGGGGGCAGAGTGGGACTTGTAGCTTACAGGATCCTATCGGTGGGATTGTATATGCCTTTCTTTTCAGTGTTAATAAAATCTTGTTGTGGGAGAATGCTCTCATACCCTATAAAGATTTGTTACTTGTATTGGTTTAATAAAACACTGATTGGCCAGTGTTTTATTGGCAGGAGGTTTTGGCAGGACAACCAGACTAGAATAATTCTGAGAAGAGGAAATGCACAGTCTGCATTCACCAATCAGATGCAGAAGAAACAAGATGAGAATGGCTCACTGAGTAAGGTACCAAGCCACGTGGCTAAGTAAGAATTATAGCTTAATTTAAGTTTTAAAAGTTAGTTAATAATAAGCCTGAGTTAATAGGACCAACAGTTTATGATTAATATAAGCTGCCTCTGTGTGTTTCTTTGAGAATGAACTGTAAGACCAGGTGGGACAGAAATTTCCATCTACAAAATCTAATCCTCTAAGATTTTGGAGGGCCATTGCTGTCAATGAATCTATTTCATGGTGAAGAATAACTAGGTTTTCCTGAACTATAGTTACATCTTTCTTGATCTGAGTACAGAGGTGGCTACATTGAACTTACTGGTGTCAATTGCTGAGGTATTGATGATCATGGATCCAGTCAGGGCCAGTCTCAATAGGGCTGCTAAAAGTACAAGGGTTATTTTATTTTCTTGAATCTAAGGGATGTAAGTATTGCTAGACCTAATGTTTTTGGAGCATATCTAAATTAGGGGCCAAGATTACCATTCTGCAATTGTCTTTTGGGTGTCAAGTGCAAAAACCCTTGGGGTAGGTACAGTATGTAGCATTAGCAATTACTGTTCTTTGAACTAGTCTGTGGCAGCTCCTCCTGTTTCCCACACATTGGGCTTCTCCTATGACTTGATCAGATGACCCAGACAAATATGGCTCTTTTCTTTTAGTCAAGCTTTGATTATTCATTCTTACTCCAGTATAAGTAATCTGGTTGCATGTAAGCATATTCATCAGGCACAACTTAGTTTAAGGAATTCATGGCTGGCAGTTTTTAAGGTCAGCACTTTGAAAAGAGCTTTGAGACCAAATTAGTTGGCTTTGTCTTGTTTACCTTTGTCGTGTTTGTGGATCACTTCAGGGGCTGGTATGGGAGCCCCAGGTATAATAACCAACTGTAGGATCATTGAGGAGGGGGTTTCTCTTATCCTTGTGCCAAACCTACCAATCCCAAGGACATGGTTTTTCCACACGGAGGGATTTCCTTCCTTCCATCCTCCCTTCCTCCCTCCCTCTTTTTCCTTCCTTCCTTCCTTCTTTATTTCCTTCCTTCCTTTTTATTTAAAACACAATAATATTAAAAAGCTTCAACACCCCATTCTCACCAATTGGCAGGTCAACCAGACAAAAGCTTAACATAGAAATAAGAGAACTAACAGATGTCATGATTCAAAAGGATTTAACAGACATTTACAGAGAATTCCACCCAAACAGAAAAGAATATACCTTCTTTTCAGCTCACCATGGAACCCTCCCTAAAACTGACCATATACTTGGTCACAAAGGAAACCTCAACAGATAAGAAAAATAAAATTAAAAAAATTGAGTAACCCACTATATCTTACTAGATCACCATGGTTTAAAGTAAGAATTCAACAATTCAACAACAACACTAATTGTAGAAAGTCTACAAACTCATGGAAATTGAGCAATGCTCAGTTGAACCACTCCTGGGTCAAGGAAAAAATAAGAAAGAAATGAATTCAATGAAAATGAAGGCACAACATACCCAAACTTACAGGACACTATGAAAGCAGGGCTAACAGGAAAGTTCATAGCACTGAGTGCCTACATAAAGAAAGGGAAGAAATCTCACACTAGTGTCTTAATAGCACACCTGAAAGTTCTTGAAGAAAAAAAAAAACAGACTTACCCAGGAGGAGTAGACAATAGGAAATAATCCAATTGAGGGCTGAAATCAATAAAATAGAAACAAAGAAAATAATAAAAAGAATCAATGAAACAGAGAACAAGATAGACAAATCCATATCCAAACTCAAAAGGCAGAGAGAGAATACCTAAATTAACAAAACCAGAAATGAAAAAGGAGATATAACAACAGACAAGGAGGAAACCTAAAGAAACAATGGGTCATAATACAAAAACCTGTACTCCACAAAATTGGAAAATGTTAAAGAAATGGATAATTTTCTGGATAGGTTTCACATACCAAAATTAAATCAAGACCATGTGGACAATTTAAATAGACCTATAATCTGGAAGGAAATAGAAGCAATCATCAAAAGCCTCACAACAACAATAACAAAAAAGCCCAGGGCTGGATGGTTTCAGTGCAGAATTCTACCAGAACTTCAAAGAAGAGTTAATACCTATGCTCCTCAAAGTGTTCCACATAATAGAAACAGAAGAAACATTGCCAAACTCTTTTTATGAGACTACAGTTAACCCGATACTACAACCACACAAAGACTCAACCAAGAAAGGGAATTATAGACCAATCTCACTCATTAATATAGATGCAAAAATACTCAATAAAATACTGGTAAACTGAATCCAAGAACACATTTAAAAAAAAATCAGCCACCATGATCAAGTCGCTTCATTCCAGAGATACAGGGATGGTTCAACATATGAAAATCGACCAACCTAATCCACCATAAAAATGAACTGAAAGAAAAAAAATATGATCATCTCATTAGATGTTGAAAAATAAATTGACAAAAATCTAACACCCCTTCATGATAAAGGTCTTGGAGCGATCAGGGATACAAGGAACATATGTAAATATAATAAAAGCAATATGCAACAAGCTTACAGCCAACATCAACTTAAATGGAGAGAAATTCAAAGCAATTCCACTAAAATCAGGAACAAGACAAGACTATCCACTTTATATCTATTCAAGAAAGTTTTTGAAGTTCTGGCTAGAGCAATACAACAACAAAAGGAGATCAAATGGAAAGGAAGGAGTCAAGTTTCACTATTTGCAGATAATATGATAGTATACTTAAGTGACCCTAAAAACTCTACCAGGGAGTTTTTATCTACAACTGATAAATATCTTCAGTAATGTTGCAGGATACAAAATCAACTCAAAAAAAAAATCAGTAGCTCTCCAATATAAGAATGATAAAGAAGATGAGAAAGAAATCAGAGAAATGTTACCCTTCACAACAGCCATAAAAAAAAAAAAAAACATAAAATATCATGGGGTAACACTAACCAAAGAAATGAAAGACCTGTTTGACAAGAACTTCAAGTCTTTAAAGAAAGAAATTGAAGAAGATACCAAAAAATAGAAAGATCTCCCATGCTCTTGTATAGGTAGTATCAACATAATAAAAATGACAATCCTACCAAAAGCAATCTATAGATTCAATGCAATCCCCATCAAAATCCCAACACAATTCTTCACAGCACACTAATCAACTTCATATGGAAAAACCAAAAACCTAGGATAGCCAAAAGAATCCTGTACAATAAAGCAACTTCTGTAGGCATCACCATCCCTGACATCAAGCTCTATTATAGAACAACAGTAGTGAAAACAGCTTGGTATTAGCATTAAAACAGACAGGTGGACCAATGGAATTGAATTGAATATCAGTATATTAATCCACACACCTATGAACACCTGATTTTTGACAAAGAAGCTAAAATTATACAATAAAAAAGAAAGCATTGCTGCACCAGAAGATCTGTTGGAGGGAACCTTCGTCTGGCAATGGATGGAGATAGAGACAGAGACCCACATTGGAGCACTGGTCTGAGATCCCAAGGTCCAAATGAGGAGCAGAAGGAGGGAGAACATGAACAAGGAAGTCAGGACCTCGAGGGTGCGCCCACCCACTATGACGGTGGGGCTGATCTAATGAGAGCTCACCAAGGCCAGCTGGACTGGGACTGGTGGAGCATGTGATCAAACCGGACTCTCTGAACATGGCTGAAAATGAGGGCTGACTGAAAAGCCAAGGACAATGGCACTGGGTTTTGATTCTACTGCATGTACTGGCTTTGTGGGAGCCTAGTCTGTTTGGATGCTCACCTTCCTAGACCTGGATGGAGTGAGGAGGATCTTGGACTTCAAACAGGGCAGAGAACGCTGACTGCTCTTTAGACTAGAGAGGAAGGGGGCGGGGGAGTGGAGGGATGGGGAGGGACATGGAAGGAGGGAAGGAGGTGGAAATTTTTAATAAAAAAAGAAAAAAGAAAAAGAAAATTTAATCTAAAAAAAAGAAATATGGTAAAGAGACTAAAGACATGGTTCAATTGATAGAGTTTGTTGTGTGAGTATGAAGGCCTATATTTGAATCTTCAGTATCCACATAAAATCTGAGTGCTGAAATGATTCTTGTCCTATAATTTTTCTTTGTTGCTGAGTTCTTTATGCTCCTTATATATTCCACCCATTAACCCATGATTAGATATATGATTTGAAAATACTTTTCCTATTCTGTACATTGCCTTCTACTGATAATTACTTTATTTGCTTGCAGAAGCTTTTTAGATTTATAAAATTCTATTAATAAAGCTCTATTTATGAAAAAAGCATCTTCAACAAATGGTGCTGGCATAACTGTATGTCAACATGTAGAAAAATGAAAATATATCCATATCTATCACCATGAACAAAGCTCATGTCCAAATGGATTAAAGAGCTCAATAGAAATCCGACCACACTGAACGTAATAGAAGAGAAAGTTGGAAGTAGCCTTCAATGCATGGGCACAGGAGACCACTTCCTAAATATAACCCCAGTAGCAGAGACACTGAGAGCATGAATATATGAATGGAACCTCCTGAAACTGAGAAGCTTCTGTAAAGCAAAGGACACAGTCAATAAGGCAAAAAGGCAGTCTGCTGAATGGAAAAAGATCTTCACCAAACCCACATCAAATAGAGAATTGATTTCCAAAATATATAAAGAACTCAAAAAATAGGTATCAAAATATCAAATAATCCAATTTAAAAACTAAGGTACATGATATGGGATTTCCCTCTGTATGCTATGAATATCTTTTATTGCCATTGGTTAATAAAGCTGCTTTCAGCCAATGGCTTAACAGAGTAAAGTTAGGTAGGAAAACTAAACTGAATGATGGGACAAAGAAGGCAGAGTCAAAAAGAAGCCATGTAGCTGCTTACAGGAGACAGATGTACTGGAACCTTCCTGATAATCCACATGCACATGGTAATACACAGATTAACAGAAATGGGTTAATTTAAGATGTAAGAGTTAGCCAGAAATGTGCTTAAGCTATTAGCCAAACTGTATTGCAATTAATACAGATTTCTATGTGATTATTCCAGGAATCTGGGGTGGCCGAGAAACAAACAAGCAGCTTTTACCCAATAGGTACAGAATTAAACAGAAAATTCTCAACAGAAGAATCTCAAATGGCTGAAAGACACTTAAGGCAATGGTCAACATTCTTGTCTATCAGGGAAACGCAAATCAAAACAACTCTGAGAGTCTATCTTACACTTGTCAGAATAGATAAGATCAAAAACACCAGTGATAGCTTATCCTGGAGAGGATGTGCAGTAAGGAGAACACGCCTCCATTGCTGGTGGGAATGAAAACTTGTGCAACTACTCTGCAAATCAGCATGGCAGTTTCTCAAAAAATTGGGAATCAACCTATCTCAGGACCCAGCAATACCACTCTTGGGCATACACCCAAATGATGCTCAATCATACTACAAGGACATTTGCTCAGTTATGTTCATAGCAGCATTATTTGTAATAGGCAGAACCTGGAAACAACTTAGATGCTCCTCAACTAAAGAATGGATAAATGGAGTACTACTCAGTGATAAAAAGCGATGATATCTTGAAATTTACGTGCAAATGGATGGAACTAGAAAAAAACATCCTGAGTGAGGTAACGCAGACTCAGAAAGAAGAATATGGAATGTACTTACTCGTAAGTGGATTCTAGCTATAAAGCAAAGGATACCTTCTTATTTAGCTTCTCTAGAATCACGAATTATAGTCTCAATGTCCTTTATTTATGGCTAGAAACCAAATATGAGTGAGCATATCCCATGTTCCTCTTTTTGGGTCTGGCTTAACTCACTCAGGATAGTGTTTTCAATTTCCGACCATTTGTATGCAAAATTCAAGAAGTCATTGTTTTTTACTGCTGAGTAGTACTCTAATATGTATATATTCCATACTTTCTTCATCCATTCTTCCATTGAAGGGCATCTAGGTTGTTTTCTAGAGAAGCTAAATAAGAAGGTGAACCCAAAGAAAAACATATAAGCATCCTCTTGAATATTAACCTTCATCAGGCGATGAAAGAAGACAGAGACAGAGACCAACATTGGAGCACTAGACTGAAGTCTCACGATCCAAAGGAGGAGCAGAAGGAGAGAGAGCACGAGCAAGGAACTCAGCACCGCGAGGGGTGCACCCACACACTGAGGCAATGGGGATGTTCTATCGGGAACTCACCAAGGCCAGCTGGCCGGGGTCTGAAAAAGCATGAAACAAAACCGGACTCGCTGAACATAGCGGACAATGAGGACTACTGAGAACTAAAGAGCAATGGCAATGGGTTTTTGATCCTATTGCACGTAATGGCTTTGTGGGAGCCTAGGTAGTTTGGATGCTCACCTTAATAGACCTGGATGGAGGTGGGTGGTCCTTGGACCTCCCACAGGGCAGGGAAACCTGATTGCTCTTTGGGCTGAGGAGGGAGGAAGACTTGATTGAGGGGGGGGAATGGGAGGTGGTGGTGGGGAAGAGGCAGAAATCTTTAATAATTAAATAAATTAATTAATTAATAATAAAAAAGAATAAAAAAAAAGCAAAGGATAACAAGCCATGATCCTAGAGAAGCTAAGTAACAAGATGAACCCTAAGAAAGACATATATAGATCCACCTGGAAAGAGGAAATAGACAAGATTGTCTGACAAAATAGGGAGCATGGTGTGGGGGGAGAAGGGAGGGTGGAAGGCAAATAGGAGGGGAGGAGAAGAGGGGGAGGAGAGCTTGAGAGAATGGGATAGTCAAAATGGAGGAAGAACAGAGATGAGAGCAAGAAAAGAGCTATTTTGATTGACAGAGCCTTTATAGGGCTAGCAAGAATCCTGGCACTAGAGAAATTCCTAGGAACCCACAAGGATGACCTCAGCTAAGACCCTAAGCAATAGAGGAGAGGGTGCCTGAATTGGCCTTGCCCTTAGTCTGATTGATGAATATATTAAATGTCACCATAGAACCTTCATTGAGCAACTGATGGAAACAGAGGCAGAGACCTGCAGTGGAATACTGGCCTGACTTCCCAAAGTCCAGTTGAAGAGAAGAAGGAGTGAAAATATTAACAAAGAGCTCAAGACCATGATGGGGACATAGACTGAAACAGACAGGGAAGGAACCAGCATAAGGCCAAACTAGACCCTCTGAATGTGAGTGGCAGTTGTACGGCTGGGACAGACTGTGGAGCCACTGGCACTGGCACCGGGATTTATCCTTACTGCTTGTACTGACTTTTTGGTAACCCATTCTCTTTGGATGGATACTTTGCTTAGCGTAGATGTAGTAGGGAGGGTGTTGGACTTCCCCAAAGCAATGTGCTTTACCTTCTCTGAGAAGTGGATGGGGAGTGGATTGGGGGGAAATAGGTTGGAGAAAAGAAGAGGAGGGGAAGGAGTAGGAACTGGAACTGGTATGTAAAATGGAAAAAAAGATTGTTTTCTTTTAAAAAATAAAGTTAAAAAGAAAGGCATATACATGGCTTTAACTGGAAAAAAAAAGACATTCTGTTTTATGTTGTTAAGCCAGGAATAGCACAAAAAGATCAAAAGGTTGTTAAAAAAAATGATTAAAGGCTAGAGGTTCGAATGGGAATCAATGAAATAATACCAACCCATTTCTTCAAGACAGTTCATAGGGAGTTATGACAATGAATAGAAGGAGAATAAGGCAGAAAAGACCAGTTATTAGATATTGGTTGATTTAGTGGTTTGCTGAAAGCTCGGCTTGTACTTCCTGTTTGCCAAACATGGCTTCACTTGCCACCTAGAACAGAATGACCTGGAGGAATAGCTGAAAAGAGTAGGTCGTGGCACTTGAAAATTGCTGAATGCCATGTACCTTTCTGTAAAAGCTTACTTGCTTGTCTACAGATGGTCTGTATTATAGTTTTAAATGGAAATACAAACGTAACCTGGCATCAGAGCCTTTTCAGGAGCTGTCCTGGCTTTGGTCCACCAGTAACATCCTCTGCTCTCATTGTTGACAAATGCATCTTCCAGAAGATTCCCACAACAGAACAAGCAATGGGTGTCTCTCTTTCCAGACCAGGTGAGGCTCTTGCCTTGTCTGATGTCACTCAGGGGAGTAGCCTCTAGTCTCAGCTGCACTGGGGCATCAGCAAGACAGAACTATTGCCACATACATGAGAACATAACATCCCTCTAAATTATCCTTCTAAACTCTTAACCACAGAAGATTTAAGTTGTTATAACTAAGATTGATACAATATATAATACATAGACAAATGTTTTCTTGAAGGTGGCTTTGGAACTTAGACTATGTCATTCCAGTCTCCGTATTACACAGGGTCCTGGTTCTTGGGATAAAACAACAACGTTCATCCAAATGAACCAAAGGGGGTGAAAAACTGGCGGGCTGACTCTCTTTGAAAAAAAGATGACTGTTGTAAATGTGTTTATGCTTTTACTTTTCAATTAAACTATAAGTATCCTTCCAGGTTTCTAGCACAATTTTAAAGAGTGCAGATGATAGACAAAAATTCAAATGTTTTGATTTTCAACTTAATAGTGTATGACTCTGGAAAATTTTGTTAATCTAACAGAAAATCCATTTCCTCATCAGCAGAATTAGAATAATTACTTTAAAGTGCTTATCACAGCAACTGTACAAATTAAGCAATCAATAGATGGTAGCTATCATTTTTATATGAAATTAACTCAGTGGGATATTGACCAGCAAGTCATTATATAAGTAAATATGCATTTTTTTCAAGAGGAAACTGTTGAATTAATTATGAAGTTAACTCAAGATAAAATATACATAGATACTTGTAATTGAGATCTTTGGTAATTATTTACAGATTATTTTGGTTTGCTGCCAATGAAAGATTAAATGATAATTAATTTTGATTAATGAATTTCCTTTACATTTTAATACACTATTATGAGGTACATAAAGAATAAAAATTTCACTTATTCTTTCTGAGAACATTTAATTTATTTCAATAACAGCCTTTAAACCTACCTGATTTGTATTTGTAGTTTTTAGGATTAATTTTTTCAGATGTAATGGGAGTCAAATTGCAACTACTCTTTAGTCCAACAATTGAAGTTCGTGAAAGGCTAACATATTTCATAGACAAAGCATAGGAAAACTAAAGATCCTTTTTGAAAAAAATATGTGGAAAACCCAAACTGACTGTATTTTTGAAGAATGTTATTGCTATCCTCTATGCTGGCTCCTTCCAAAAACACATGTTAGAAAGAAAGAGAAAAGGGTGAATGCCTGCTCATTGTCCACCACAGAATATTAAACAGACTACAATCCTGAGTTCTCCATGTGACAGAGAATTTCTACCCTTATCCTCAAATCACTCTGTAAACTCAATTTGCTTCCAGCAGTTTAGCTGAATCCAGATTGAAAACGGAAAATGTATATATTTTATGAGAACATTTCATTTTTTCTGCTTGAAAAAACCCTCAGAATAACCATTTAGAGGAAATGGTAGTCTACAGGGCACATTTTATTTGAAGTGTCTTTACTTTTAATCAATTTCAGAAGCAGTGGTAGACAGAGAAACATCATGTTTTACCGTGCTTCGGCTTATGAAGTGATGGATTGTGAAATAAGCACATGGGTATCCCATGTGTGCAGGTATGATCAATAATGATATCAAAGCAGAGTTAAAGTCAGGTGTCTCTTGTTAGTATTATTATGTTGGGGAAATAATACAAGGAAATCACCCCTGTGCAGATGAAAAGGAGGAGCTGAATTACTTAAATCTTTTTAGATCTCATGATATAAAAAATACACTAATTACCAGAGAGAGTAACATTGTTAAGCAATAGTCAGGTTCAAAACTCTTGGGTTGAATTGGTTTTATTTGAGGTGTTTCCTCAATGGCTTAAGCAGTTAGACATGTGGAGAAAGAGTCTAAACTACAGGTCTCCATTGGATCCCTCCTTGGAGATCAGGGAACCACTCATAAGAGAGGGAGGAAATACTGTAAGAATCAGAGGGGAGGACCAGAAGAACATGGCTCACTGAATCAACTAATCAAGGCTCTCAGGGCTCATAGAGACTGAAACAGCAGCAATGGGACTGCTTGGGTCTACACCAGGTCCTATGTGTATGCTAAGGTTGTTAGATTGGTGGGGGTTTTTTTTTTGTTTGTTTTTGTTTGTTTGTTTGTTTGTTTGGTGTGTGTGTGTGTGTGTGTGTATGTGATGCTCCTAACAGTGAGAGCAGGTGTCTCTCACTCTTGCCTGCAATTGGGACTCTTTTTCTCCTATTGAGTTCCCTTATCCAGCCTGGATATAAGGGCTTTCACCTTGTCTTATTGTATGTTGTTTTGTCCTGTTTGGCTATAGTCCCTTGGAGCCTCACAATTTTCAGAACAGAAAATTGAAGAAGGTGGATTTGTGGGAGAGAGGCAGTTGCATGGGGAGCAAGGTAGATTGAGGGAAGGGGAAGCTGTGTTTGGGATGTGTTTTATGAGAAAAGAATTTATTTTCAAAAAAAAAAAGAACATGATGTTATTTTAATTATTTTTTTCTCATTCTTGTGAAAAATTACTTATTATTTCTCTAATTTTCCTTCATGGATGATGTTGGTATCAACAATCTCTTGAGCCAAAGAATCTTATCAGTTAGCACAGAGAACCTGAATTTAAAAGTTGAGCTGAGGGACTGGTTATAGCTCATAGGTTAAGAGCATTGGATGCTGTTCCAGAGGTCCTGAGTTCAATTCCCAGCAACCATGTGGTGACTCTCAATCATCTAGAATGAGACCTGGTGTTCTCTTCTGGCCTGCAGGCGTGCGTGCAGGTATATCACTGTATACATAATAGATAGATGATAGATAGATAGATAGATAGATAGATAGATAGATAGATAGATAGATAGAAAATAAATAAAGTTAACTGAAAAGCAGCATCAAGTTTGAAAGGAATCCATCTTCTCAAACACAAAAAAAATCCAAATATTCACTCCCTTGATTCAGACTTAAGCTTTACATTGTGACAATTTCCAATAGTTATCTGCCTAAAGTTCAGAGAAAGAATGACTTTAATTAGAATTCTAGGAACCTAGGGGTCTTTTCTTGTTTGCCAACACAACCCTGGACTTGGTAAAGGAGCATGGCTTCATAAAACATCAGATTGTGGGCTGTTGCACTAATTACAAAGTGGGCATCTGAGAACAACTGGGTCCTATACCGAAAGCTAATTAAGTTCTGTCTATCTTTGGATTCCAAAGACTTTATTTCCATTTCCGTTGCTCATAAACTTTTCTGTAGCACCCCAACACTGCTCTAACTTAAAAATATCCAGAACAGATGGTTTCACAGCTTCCATTCTGCCATGTCAGCCACACAGCTGTATTATTACAGCTTTTTCCCCTTAGAGAAGAACGTCATTCTGAAATTGTAGTGGTATCATGACTTGATCTCAAGACATCCAAGTGCATTCTTGGTGCTTCAACTCTATATCTGGGAGCATAGAGAAAGGTCAATAAAAAGCTCTGTGTAGGTGAGTAACTTCTGTCATAAGATCTAAAGCAAAGGTCAGCTCTGTTTTTATTAGATCTGCACAACTCTGAAATTCTTTCATGTGCATCCCTTTTCTCATCAGTAATTCAGTTTATCTTCATGAACTTTTTTTTTAACAGTATCTAATTTACAGCTTTTCCCTGCTTTCCCCCACAACAAAATAGTAACAGTTCAGTTAGTATGTTTATTGTTAGTATTATTACTCTGAATTAACTAAGCTAATACTACTATGTCATTTGTGGAAGACAAATATCTCTGTATTATTACTCTGAATTAACTAAGCTAATACTACTATGTCATTTGTGGAAGACAAATATCTCTGTAAAGTATGTACTACCATCCGCACGGCTGAAGAATACTAGTCACGCTGTCTCTCAAGCAGAAAATGATAAAAGAGAAAGGATGAGAAACCAGAATATTCAGGAAAACCCAACAAAGAACTAGAATCCACTTCTTCAAGTACTAGACTGAGTTCATTAGTAAGTAGGGGTCGCTTTTGTCTATTTCTGTCGTGTGAGCTGTCCAGTCAACCCTCTGCATTTGCAGCTTCATTTTTTGAGGATAACATCCCAAGACTTTATTAATTCTTGATATGTTTTGCTTTGTGTCTCAGAAACCAGCTTGCTCTTCTGGGAACACGGACTACTTACTATTTAACCATATTTTTTAAATGTGGCATTAAGATTTAAAAATAAACCTAAATACAATGCAGATACTTTTTCAGCATTATTTATTTTTCTGCTTTTTTTTTCAATGAGATACTGGTGCTTACTCAAAAGTGACATATTATCATGACAATGAAAGTGTGTAGTGACACAACTACTAGTGACACGAATTGCCACACAGATAGATTGATAGGTCCATAGATGTGTAGATGATACAAAGAGATATCACAGGAGGTTGTATTAAGTTAAAGTTGGCTGGCCAGGCAACTCTAAAATCTGCATGTCAATTCATGGGGAAGGTCTGAGTTTTTTTTATTTGGCACAGTTAGCCATGTGGAATTTCTTCTAGAAAAATCCCAGTTCTGATCATTATGCCTTCAATGGATGGATTCACACCTTCAGATTATCTAAAATAATCTTGATAACATAGAGGGCAATTTAATATAAATACTAATCACATTGTCAGAATACCCTCTCAGAAATAGTGTTACATTGGATAACTTGGTACCTTAGCTAAGCCAGAATCATGCATAAAACTGACCAATGAAGAGATACAGAAATTATTATGACAACTCAAAGTACCTTGTTCAGGGGAATTCAGATGTTGTTCCCAGCGTCAGCAATAAGAAGGCTAAATTTATCCGTAAGGTTACGGGAAGGTAGAAGGGACATAAAGCAGTATTTTCTACCCTAATCTAGCATCAGGAAATGATGAATGTAAATACTAGTTATTTATGACCAGATGTGAATACTACCATAGCAAAGTCTCAAAATATGACACCATCAAGTAAAGTGAAGCCATATATCCCAATAAAAGCATGGTTTTCTGGGATGATATAATAAATACCTAGAATATATAATTTGGTAATGTGACAAGGTAGAGTAATATATAAACATGTCTAAATATATTTACATTTTCCTTCTTGGTACTTAGTGCCACTCAGACGTTTGCAATGCACATCTAGCAAATCACAGATAACACAACACGATGAGGGAATGGCCTTGTATTAGTCAGGGGATAATGCCTGGAGTCAAGGAGAGATTTACTGTGATACCACTTAATTTGAAAATTGGGGAAAGCATTTAAAATGCTATTAACATTTTAGTTCTTAACTTTTGAAGTGGATTTCTTTCAATATATTAGACAATAATACTTAAACCATTATTCAGCTTCTATTCCTAATTGTTTCCAAATCTTCAATCTACCATATATTTGAAGTCCATATTTTCCCTTTCAAATATGCTCTGTTTCTCTTCTTCCTTTTTAGTGCAATGGAAATTTAATTTATTATTGGAGGTGAAACAATACCTAGCATATTATCATAAAAATTTTCACATTTAGGCAGTGAAACCTACTAAACCAACCACAATTGTAAATTTTCAGTTTTTTTTTTTAAAAATATGCCTTTAAAAGGCAGATAAAGTATGATTTCTATATATAAAGAGAGTTAGGGAAATATGTATTTATAGGAAGTGTGAACAGTATTGGATTTAGGATCGTTTCAACTTTGTGCTTACCTTATACAGAAAGCAATTGTGAAGCTGCTTTTAGAACAATATCGTAAGAAGAGCGAGTTCAAGAAGGGTGCTCTCTGCCCTGACACTGGTCCATGAGAGATGCCATTGACTTGTACAACACTCTCCTAAATCTGTATGAACATGCCTCATATTTCACCTTTTCTAACCCTAAGCCATCCCACCAATCCTCATCTTCAAGACATATTACAGGAACTGCATTTATTAGCTTTCTTTGATGTTTTTACCAAAATACCTGAGTGATAAAACTTGAGGAGGAAAATTTCATTTTCACTCTTAGTTTGAGAGGTACAGTCCATAGAGGGGAATACATGAGAGCCATGTCCCCATTCATTGATGTGTTGCTTGTTGCGTGAACCTGACATTGATCAAGGCCTGTACCATGCTGACTATAACATAACATAACCACTCTATCTCTGTGGGCCTTCAGACAGCTAGCTACAGTTGAATTATCAATTTTCAAGTTTCTTCGAAAGATAAATTAAGTTGAAATTTCTGAGGTAGACTGTTAACTAAAAAATATTTGATTTCAATCTCTGCATCTGCTCCCATCAGTTGCTGGATGACGTTTCTATGACGATTAAGGTGTCACCAAAGGGAGCGAGCAGAGAAAAATGTAGAGCTCAATAAAAATCAATTTAAAAAAAAAAAAAAGGTAGTCATCAATTTGATTACAGGGAAAAGGCAGTTAAGGTACCCTCTCCACTATTGCTTAGGATCTTAAGGGGCCAAAACCATGATTGGGACACCCACAGAAACAACTTAACCAAGAAAGTGGGAGCTCATCGACTCCAGACTGACAGCTGGGGAAGCTGTATAAGACCCAACTAGGCCCTCTGAATGTCGATGACAGTTGTATGGCTTGGGCAGTTCATGGGGCCACTAGCAATGGAACCAGTATTTATCCCTAGTGCCTGAATTCGTCATTAGGAGCCCATTATCTATGGAGGAATACCTTTCTCAGTCTAGATACAGGGGAGACGGCGGTGATCCTGCCTGGTAGTGGGACAGATTTTGTTGACAACCCATCAGAGGCCTCACTCACTCTGAGGAGTGGAAGGAGGTGGGGTGGGGAGAAGGTGAGGGTAGAGGGAAAAGAGGAGGGAGAAGGAAATGGGATTGGTATGTAAAATAAGATTGTTTTAAAAACAAAAAAGGAGAAAAATATTTGATTTTGAAAGTGTTCCATCAAATATTCAGAGTATGTTGAAGTTTTCCTTAAATGTTTTCAGTATGTCCCTGCCTAAAGGCAGCACAGAAATGCGATAAACATGGAGGCTTCATCTCCTAAAATGGAACAATTATCAGGGTTGCCAATAAAGATACAATCAGAACCTGCCTGATTTTACTAATTGAATAACCACTAACTTTACACCAACTTTGCTTGAATTCAAGAAAAGCTTGAAAGATAAGAACCAGTGGCTCCCCACATAAGCCACTTACATGAAAATAAATTGGTGATGACTTGACACATATGTTGCTGTCATAGCCGAGTGCGCCAGTGCTGAGCAGAAGCTCAGGATGCTGTGACACATAAGACACAGAACAGAATCCAGTCAGAAAAGAGGTGTCCAGTTCCAAAAGTCAATGGAACTGAAATCGTTAAACCCTAAGACGACCAAAAGTTAAAACTCTGAGGAAGTGACTAAGGGGTGGAACACTATCATAGTAAGCAAGAGGCCCCAGGTTAAATTTGCAGTGCCTCCAAAGAAGAACAAACGGGGGCAGGGGTAATAGATAAGTAATAAAGATACAGTCAAATTATTAATTTTCAAGTTTCTTCTAAAGAGAAAATAAATTCACATTTTTGAGGTAGATTGTTAAGCTAAAAAATATTTGATTTCAAAATGTTCCAGCAAATATCCAGAGTATATTGAAATTTTCCTTAAATGTTCTCAGGATATCCCTGCCTAAAGGCAGTAGAGAAATGAGAGAATGAGTCAGGATTGCTACAGTATTATTAGCATTCTGAGAACAACAGATATCAGCTCACCAAATGAATGAACAAAACTATAAATGCATTTTACTGCTCTGAACTTAGTTTTGGCTGACTTTTGTTACTGTTGGTTAGGACATTATCATCTTCATACTTCAATGTAATGACTCTAGTGTCCTCAGAGTCGGCTATAATATTGGATACTATCAATGAAATAGCCTAATAACTGACATATAATCTTATCTTCTCAACATAAGCATTTGTGTTACCTTGATGTAAATAGTTATAGCTGACTTACTCTTTGGGATTTGTTTATACTCAACTATTTGGAGCTGATCTATGCTCTTAAACACATGGGCAATAAATCGTCCCTTCAATTGATAGATATTTTTAGCACAATACAGACAAGCATGACTTTATAATCGTGCAGGTGCCTGCAGGAATCTTTCTATTTTTGAAAAACTAAGCGCTCATTCAAAGGGCTGTGTAATCCCTTCATGCCCTTGCTTGCTTTGATTGAAAGTGATTAAAACATTTTTATGTAGAAAGTTCAGGTAGCATATGCATGGTAAAAGTCAAGAAATTTTTTCACAATTATAAAGTACACTGTTTAAAATTGTAAAATGTTACTGCATCAAACAGTATATGGGATTCATAAATCATTTGGAGCAATCACTGTGGGGAATTTTAACAGATCCTATTTTCCCCTCATATTAGTAACTTCTGTTTTTACTACTAGCTATATTTTAGGAAACTGTGCCACTTTCTGTCTTATAATAATGTACATAAGTGTATATCTCTGCTTTTTTTTAAGATAACAAATCATAACAAATTCTTCTGGCCAAATATCTATAAATTGGAAGTGCATATGTAAAGTGTGAATCTTCTAAATATATAATAAAATAAAAAAGAATCAATGCTCTAATAGAAAAATTCTGAAGTAAACTTCAGAGTCTTATAGGACTCTGTATTAATGAACTATGTGACCTTAGGTAAGTTGCATGATCTCTTCATGCATCCAGTATCATGCTCTATGTGTGAATTATTTCCACAATAAATCTACCCAGATATAAAATGAGCAACAATTTCTGTCCTACCTTTTTCTCAGAATGAGTAGAAGTGGAGATTCTGTGTTGAATCAAAACAACCTGCTGCTGCCAGTTTTAATCCGATATAGTAACTTGTGACATCATCCAGCCTTGGAAGCCACTGGCAGTTACAACTTAACAGGTCTGTTTAGAAGTGTCTTCTATATGTTCTATGTATAACTGGGGTTTACTACCATGAAAACACCAGGTAGCTAGAGAAGTCCACGCTCTTCATTCAGAAGAGTCAACTGAAGACATTCAAAAGGCAAAAGCTGATTGGAGAGCTCCTAGTTGGTCAGAACAATTTGTCCTGAAATAAAGTAGGTCTTTTGTGTTTCTATGAAACTCTTGAGATGAGTATGAAAAAGACCCAGTATGAGAATCATAGATTCTGCATTATAGCTTTCACAATCACTAACATGCCAGAAACTATTAGAAATGTTAAGTACTTTATTTTATCTTCTGCCTTTGAGTCAGAAACTCTGGCAGGAGGTCTCAGCAGCCTATGCTTTAACATAGCCTCCAGGAGATGCTGTTTCATGCCACATCTTAAGAACCATTAGTATTGTGTATCCAAGGATCTATATCTTCATCTAGTTTATCACATCAATTTTCTTTTACTGTGCATGTTTAAGAGTTGTTACTGAGAAACAGAGTTCAGTGTTTTCACCATAGAAAGAAACTTGAGACCAGCTTCTTGGAGACTAACAAATTTTGTGGAACAGTACTATAACTAGGTAAACATATGTTACGTTGCTTCTGCTGCAGAATATTACTTTAACTGTGTAACCATGTGTTACTTTTGTTTCTGTTGCATTTGTTTAATTATTTAAAGATGTGTTGTTCTTTCACCTTGCCTGCCTGAGGCACCTGATTGGTTTAATAAAAAGTTGCATGCTCAAGTGTTGGAGGAAGGGGGGCTGCTTGTTGGTTTCTGGCTACTTAGCCACATAAAAGTCACACAGAAACTCTATTAATTAAATCACTGTTTGAACCATTAGTTCTAGCTTCTTATTGGCAAACTCTTACATATTAATTTAACCCATTTCTATTAATCTGTGTGTGGCCACATGGCTGTGGTTTACCAGCTAAAGTTTCAGAACATGTCTCTGGAGACAGCTCTATGGCTTCTCTCTGACTCTGCCTCCTTTCTCCCAGCATTCTGTTTAGTTTTCCCTGCCTAGCTCTGTTCCCCTATAGCTCTGCTATAGGCACAAAGAAATTCCTTTATTAACCAATGGTAATCACAGCATACAGAGGGAAATTTACCATAGAAAGAAACCAGCTTCTTGGACACTGACAAGTTTTATGGAACCTTACTTTAACTAGGCAAAAATGTGCTACATTTGTTTCTGCTGCCAAATATTACTTTAACTGTGTAAATGTGTGTTATTTTTGTTTCTGTTGCATTTGTTTAATTATTTAAAGATGTGTTGCTCTTTCACCTTGCCTACCTGAGGCACCTGATTGGTTTAATAAAATGTTTCAGGTCCAATACCTAGGCAGCAAAAGAATAAGCAAAGCTAGTGGGAAGTGCGAATAAATAAGAGAATGAGAGAAGGAAAAAAGAGAGGAACATGTTGACAGGCTGCCTGGGGCAAGAACCAGGCAGTCATCAAATGGCCAGAAAGCAGTGAAAGTAAGATACACAAAAGGATGGCTGGCAAAAAGGTAGATAAAGAGAAACAGGTAATTTAAATGAAAAGAGCTAGCCAGAAATGAACCTAAACTAGGCAGAGTATTCACAACTATTAAGTTTCCACTGTTCTAGAGGGAAAGATGTCTCCTGTGGACAAGATGTAAACTCCTAACACAAGAACTATCAAAGAGGAGTGGAGGGAGTTACTGAAAATAACGTTCCCAGTTTCTTCATCTGATATTGTAGAAAGGCAAGTTCTTCCTTGTCTTCTGAGGTAAATAGTAAAGAGGAAGACAGCAAGAATGTAAGCCTAAGGGATTTCCCCAAAATGCAGTATAATCAAATTAGTTTCACCAATCTTGAATGCTTCCTATTCAGTTACAACTAACTGTGCACTTAATAATTCAAGAATTATTTAAGGATGGAAAAAAAAAAGCACAGGAAATGGAAACAGAATGGGGATAGCGTTGTGTAAATTTACTCATGGTTTGTCTTTTGCAACCAAACTACTTATTTTGCTTTCTATTCAAAAGTTTGATTTAGTGTTTTTTTACACCATGGTTTTTTAACCAACACAGATATTCCAGACAGCTTTCTGAATCAAAATATGATAATTCCATTAATACATAATTAATTTTGATTTAATAATAATTATCTACTTCTTATATTTCTTTTGTACTCTGCCTTTTAAGCCCAAATACCTTTATGTAATCTCCAGCAGAAAGTCCCCGTCAGGATCCTATCAAAGAACAACTTGTAAATGAAAGGAATTATTGCGAGAAATCTGAGCAAAGTAAATCAGAAGAGCAGACTCCATGTGTAAATCTAAGTCCCAAAAATATTCACACAGAGGAAAAATGTTAATTCAAAAATAAGCTTTGCACACTGACAATAAATCACTTGCTATTAATAGTAAAGGAAAAGATTTCAAAGCTAAAGAGAAAATTGCTCTCCAGCACTAACAGATGTTTATCAGGATGTGACAGGACAGGGGTTCTACATTCAAATGCAGCAAGATTAGCCTGTGGATTCCCAAAGTGGAAAAAACGTGTTCAGCAGAAACAGTTTTTGCCTTGGTTGTTGAACTGTTTGAAAATCAATTCTGTTTATCTTTGGCATCAGCTGTGGCTTGTGCATCTGATGATTTCCAGTTGGGGATAAAGAAACTAAATTCTGGTTGATAAAATGTGATACAATGCATTTTTATCAGACCCATGCTTGATCTAATTACCTTTACTACACAATGAGATTTGAAATAAAATGTGCTTTGTGTGTATGTACACATGGATATGTGCTGCATGTATGTGTAGAAGGGTGCATGTGTGTGGGTGTTCTTATGCATGAGGCCAACATTGGAAGTGTTCCTCTATCATTCTCCATATTACGTCTTGAGTAAGATGTTAGGAATATTTTCCTAACGTGAGCTCTCTGCCAAAGCAAAGTTCCCAACCAGCCAAATCAAAACAAGCCAAATTAAGAAATATCCAGGTTTAATGGGAGTTCTGCACTCTCGGGTGGCACCGAGGGTCCGCAAACACACTGGGAAGAAGGAAAAGAGACCATGTGTTCCTCTTTTGGGAGTTCATTTAAATACTCTGTGGGCATGGTACTGACCCCTCCCCGCCCCCAGGGGGGGGCGGGGTCAGGACCTGGCCTGCTGGGATTTGGAGTCCAGATTAATAACAACTTTCAGGGTTAGGACCTGGCCTGCTGGGATTTGGAGTCCAGAACAATATTACTCTCAGTGTCAGGACCTGGTCTGCTAGGATTTGGAGTCCAGACCAATATAACTCTCAGGCCTGGGGACTGGGATAGATGCGAGCGGCTGGGGCTTACAATCCCAACTTAACACGAGGTATCCTAACTGAGCTTGGAGCTCACCATTATGCTTACACTGGACCCACACACAACTGGGAGCTGCCTGTCTCCATTCTTCTCCTCACCCACACTGAGGCTGCAAGCCATGCCCAATACTTTATGTAGGTATAAGCAGTCAGATTCAGGTCTTCATGCTTTTAATTTTCTTCATCAAACATTTTACCTACCAAGTCATTTCCCCAGTCCAAACATATGATTTTTTTAAAATCAATGTTCTCCCATCCAAGTATTAACCAAGACTGACCCTGCTTAGCTTCCAAGATCAGACGAGATCAGGTGAGTTCAGGGTGGTATGGCCATAGACTGATAACTATCTTGACTATCACCATAGAACCTTCATCTGGCAACAGATGGAGATAGAGACAGAGACTCACATCGGAACACTGGAATGATCTCCAAAGGTCTAGTTGAAGAGCAGAAGGAAGGAGAATATTAGCAAGGAGGTCAGGACCGCGAAGGTTGGTCCACCCACTGAGACAGTGTGCCTGATCTAATGGGAGCTCACCAAATCTAGTTGGACTGGCACCAAATGAGCATGGGATCAAACTAGACCCTCTGAAAGTGGCTGACAATTGGGGCAGACTGAGAAGCCAATGATAATGTCACTGGGATTTGTTTCTACTGCATGTACTGGCTTTTTGGGATCCTAGTCTATTTGGATGCCTAACTTTTTAAGCCAGAATGGAGGGGGGAGGGCCTTGGACTTCCCACAGGGCAGGGTACCCTGCCTTCTCTTAGGACTGGAGGGGGAGGGTAAGTGGGGGAGCGGGAAGGAAATGGAAGGAGGGGAGGAAGTAGGAATTTTGAATGGTATTGTTTATAAAGCAATAAAAAAATAAATAATGAAATCAACGTTTTATCTGCATGTACAATTGCATGCCAGAAGAGGACATCAGATCCCATTATAGATGGTTATGAGCCACCCAGCAGTTGCTAGGAACTGAACTCGGGACCTCTGGAAGAGCAGCCAGTGCTCTTAACCACTGAGCTATCCCTTCAGCCTCCTTATGTTTGTATTAAACTTCACAAAGAATGTGCACATATATGCAAAAGATGTTTATTATTGAAAAAGTATGTATTTTATTGTCTATATCTTAATATACAATATTTAATTATTTGTAGTAAAAGAAACTTTATAAAAACTTTAAAATTTGATTTGCCCCTTCTGTAAATAATTTGCTGGGTAAACAAAATTGATGGTATTTTGATTCTGCAGTTTTATAAAGTAAAGCATATGAAGGCAAAAAGTGCATATAAACCATTACCTGAAGGCCGTATGATTTTTAGATGACTTTTCATGGCAATCCAATCACCAAAAATGTTCCCTACATTTTGCTTAAAAGTAAGGACCATCCCTCCAATCAACGTTCCATTAAAGGATCCAACAGGAAAAATTTCAGTCAACAAGCACATTCGTGTGTGTTTTAACAGCTTCAGGTTGAAATAGATGCTATCAGGCAAGATCACAATCGAAACATTACATGATAGCGATGCAGAGGACATGATATTGAGACCTCTCCATGAATAATCCTCAAAGATTTGAACTAGAGCAACCAACAGTGCCAGACCCTCAGTAACAGATTTGGCTGACAACTGATGGAAACAATGCCAGTGGTGGTGGAGGTAAAAGTCAGTGGGAGATCGCAGGGCATTTGTCTCTTATGGCTTTCTTCTTTCACTCAGGATGATGCTGTTGGCTTTTATCCATATCTATGCAACAATCCAAGCTTTCTTCCTGTTTATGGTTGGAGCATGTATATCTGAATTCTGGTTGTTCCCTTTTCTGGTGAAGAGCAGAGTATTTTTTTCTTGTTTGGCAATTCTGAAAGATTGTACAGTGAACACTGCTGTACTATTGCCTGTGTCCCTGCTTGGGTGCTGAGGTTTGAATGGGAAATGCCCCTCTTACCCAGGAAGGCACATGTATTTGAAGACTTGGTTTTTAGCTGGTGGCACTGTTAGGAAAGGTTGTGGGACCTTTAGGTGTTGGAGCTTTGCTAGGGGAAATACACCACTGGGGGTGAGTCTTTAGGCTCAGTGCCTGATTCCAGGTCCTGATCTATGCTTCTTTACTTCCAATGCATCATGACCAGCTAATCAGCTACATCTACTGACTTGACTCCACACCACAGTGCATTGATGTGAGATGTCCTTCTGTATATTTATTGCTTTTATTGGTTGGTGAATAAACCTTTTTCAGCCAAAGGCTTAGCAGAGTAAAGCCAGGCTGAAAATCTGAACAGAGATATATTTGTTATGATTTTTTTCTGCAGGTCCCGAGCAGCTCACTGTGGGTTCCGGTGCCTGGTCCCAAGCAGCAGGTCCCTGTCCAAGAAAGCCACCAGCCCCGGGCAGGGCCCAGTCATGTAGTGAGAGGTTGGGCAGGCGAGTGGGTGGGAGACACGTGGACAGACACATCATACAGAATAGGATTTGATATTTATTACTTAGAAGAGCAGGGGGAAGAAGGTGAAGAGGACAGAGAGAAACAAAGGAGAATGGGAGAGGGGAAGTGCACATGCCAAAAGGAACACAGAGAAGGTAAGATGGTGAGAGGAGGGGGGCACTGGGAGTGGGCATGAATTGTCTCTTAAAGTGACAACAATCTTAACATTCCCAGCTCTTTTTTATAATAAAAGGGGGATATTAGATACCACAGGTTGATGGAATTGGGGTGGTGGATTCTCAAGATTGCTTCTGTCTTATTTGTGGGCATCGTCTTTGGGGGGGACCTAAGAAGGCTGTGTGCTGACCACATCCTGGCATAGCTGGTCTCTTTGCTCCTGTCTGGTTTTTGTGGCATGGAAATGTCTGGTGTCTATTATACCTGTTTAAAGTATTGGCAGAACAAAGTTAAATTAAGGAGAAAAAGTTTGTTAGGACAAGGAAAATTGAGGGGGATGTATCTGACCTGTTTAAGGTGGATCCTTTAATTCGGCTCCCTGGAACTCCCAAGAATTTCTTAGGTTTGTAAAAACAGAAGTTTTAGACACATTGTATAATGACTGTGACATATTTTTGTACAATGAAAAGTATTTTTAAGACTATGGAAGGCAGTATAAGAGAGAAATTTTAAACCTGGCAAAACCTCTCAGCTATCAAACTGAATCAGAGATCTTTGAGAAGGATAAGATTTTACTTGAGTTACTGATTAAAACAATGACAAAGAACTTACTTGGTTGGCACCCAGAGCTACTCTTTTTGGGTCTTCCATGGTTGCTGAAGGTCACATTTGCCTTTTGCTGTTTAGCACAGTGCCTGTCAGGCTCCAGAAGATCCTGTGGGCTAAGAAATCTGTAGGAAGACAAACCTACCTTGACCTGAGCAGCTAGGCTGTTGATTCCAGCAATTCTGTCCACATCTGGAGATCTTTAGTTTAGATGAAAGGCAGTTTTGCCCAGTGGTCAGTGCTTGGCAGTTGAAACGAACTGTGGATGGATGTTGTTGTGTGCCCATTTGTCTTTTGTCTTTTTTGGAGGAAGTGGACTGCTGCTACTAGGAGCCAACCTGTCTCTTTTTGTTATGAAAAGTTATTTTAATAATCAAATATTTAAATATCACATTCCCGAGATCTCTGAGCAGTTGAGAGCTGTTAATTAGGTATAACTGCAGTATAGAATCTGTCTGGAAGGTTGGGTTTGAGCTTGACAGTACTGGTTCTTAACAAGTAAGATTTACACTCATAAAAAGGCAGAAAGAAGAAAAAACCGTTTGTAGTATAAGGTTAATGACAGAACTGACAATAGTAGAGAACAGCTTAATGTATTTTAAATGAGGGTTGGATTAAATATAAGGCATTTTTGTGAGAGAATTAAAAGTACATACCAGTTTAAAACATGAGACTTATGATTTTGTAATCTAAAATGAGATGTAATAAATAATTATTATACACAGAATGAACATGAATTGGGCAGAGTGGATGCTTTGGTGGGCCCTACCAAAGGCATGCCACTGTGCAAAACATGCATGTAACAGAGTCAATAAGAGGAATTGAGTAAAAACTGGAGCAGGGTAAACTTCAGTAAAGGTGGGAGAGCTTGGTCACCTGACCTGGCTCTTAGCCAAGATGGTGGTAAGGTCACCCATGTAATAAAGTTAATAATGGGAACCAGGCAGGTAATACCTCAGTAAAGATGGCAGAACTTGTTCACCTGACCTGGCCCTCAGCCAAGATGGTGACAGTCACCTGATCAAAATGGCGGCAGCCACGTGTTGTATGAAAAAAGCCACAATGTTTGAGCTGTAAGGATTTTAAGATTAATAAGAGGGACCTAAAGGTGTGATCTGCCTTGTTCCTCAGCTGCCATGCCGTACCACAAGCTGCAGAGGGGAGCAAAAGGCTGGAATTTAAAAAGCTGCACTATGTCACAGCTGGAATTGAAAAAGTCGGGTGGAATTTTAAAAAAAGCCGGGGAGCAGCCATGGGTGATTGCTATCCAGAGCCAAAATCATGAAAACCTGTGAAACAGCAGCACCCAAGGCCTATAAGGGAATGTCTTTTGATATAGGCAGGGTGGAAATCGGCTCAAGTATCCAGGATTTGTGGACTAGTGTCCTCTAACCACAAGTGGGGTATTATGGCCTAGTTGGATCTGGTCGGGTGACTCAGAAACCAGAGAGGCTTGGGGTCACTCTGAGCAGCATTTTACTATGAAGGAAGGAAAAAGAAAAGAGAATAAATGAAAAAAAAAAAAAGATGTGCTAAAACACAGGCTGACTGACCCCAGGTCAGTTCAAACATGGTTCTGGTTAAGGGAAGCAACCGTAGCAGAACAGGAGAGACTCATTGATTGAAGCCAGAAAGCCAGTGGTGGGAGTGGGAAAAAAAAAACCCTAGTTCAGGATCCTGACCCTGGGAAGTGCCTATCCGAGTCATGTGACACCAATTGTTATGATTTTGTCTGCGGGTCCCAAGCAGCGGGTCCCTGACCGGGAAAGCCGACAGCCCCGGGCAGAGTCCAGCCTTGTGGCGAGCGGCTGGGCAGGTGAGCAAGTGGGAGACAAGTGGACAGACAGATCGTACAGAATAGAATTGAATATTTATTACTTAGAGGAGAGGTGATGGGAAGAAGGAGAAGAGGACAGAGAGAAACAAAGGAGAATGGGAGAGGGGAAGCGTGCATGCCAAAAGGAACACAGAGAAGCTAAGATAGCGAGAGGAGGGGGGCCCACTGGTAGTGGGCGTGGCTTCTCTCTTAAAGTGAGGACAATCATAACAATATTGAGAGAGTAGACAGAGTTAAGGAGACACCATATAGCTGCCCAAGGATACAGACACCAGAATTGAACCTTACCCAGTAAGCCACAGCTTCATGACGATACACAGATTGATAGAAATGGGTTAATTTAATATGAACTAGCTATGAATATGCCTAAGCTATTGGCTAAAGAGTATTGTAATTAATATAGTTTCTTGTGGGCCCAAATTTCATATAAAATAATTTACAGGCAGGTGCACTGGCCGCTAAGCAGATGCAATCCTGCCAAACAAGTAAGATAGCCAACTAACAAAAGCCAGGAACCATTGCTCCTTTCTCCTTTGTTAAAAATGTAGAACGCCTGGGGAGAGGTGTTTGCTAAGGCTGATGACTAAGTTGCAGGTGTTTCCCAAGCCCTGTATCCCCCCAAAAGAGAATATTAATGAACTTCCACCTTGGTTTATGTGGGGGACAAAAGGTGTTTTGGATAATAAACGTGGATAGATCATCAGGATGGGGAGAAGCCTGAGATGCCCTTCCCTGATGACCGAGTGAACCGTGTCTTGTTATTTCTCGTGCCTCTGTACTGGTCCAGATAGGGAAAGATAGTTTCTATGTTGGGGCCTTTAGTCCCTGACAGTTTCTGGTCTGGGAAGCCGGAAAAAAAAAAAGCAATTTCCAGTTATAGTGGACTGTATCTCCTCAAGCTGTAATAAAAAATTTACTTTTTTTTTTTTCCCTAAGTAACTTTTGTCTGATATTTCTTGTAGTAATAGGAAAAGTAAGTAACTAACGTACTAGGTTACATGATAATTTCAAATGTGGTTTTTGGAACTTCCCACCCATTTTCACAGCGGTTACACTATTATACAGTGCTGTTAAGAAAGGCCCAAGGCTCCAGCTTTTCTGTAGTCATCTTGTTGTCTTATTCATTTTCTTCCATTATGGCTGTATGCTTAGATTTTCTACTTATGTGATTAAAAAAATCTTAAATCTAGAGAGTGATGATGGATTGCAGCATTGCCAGTGAAATACATTAACTATTATATGAACATCACCAACTCAATTCTGTACTTAATATATCTGTATATTTAAATTTATACACACACACACACATACACACACACACACACAAACATATTAAAAATCACTTTGAAGAGGTTGGAAAGATGACTTGGCAGTTAGGAGCACTGTATTTTCTTCCAGAGGACTGGGGTTTGATTTACAACACCTGCATGGTAGCTCACAACCACCTGTAACCACAGTGCCAGGGGATCCAATGCGCTCTTCTGACCTCTGCAGGCACTGCATACATGTGATGCACAGATATGCTCAAAAAAATTTTTTTTTAAAATTTAAATCACTCTGAATAAACAAAATAGTACACATGAGTTATCAACTAAACTTTTTAATTTTATTATACTGAGTGTTAATAAGGCCATTTTCACATAAGTCAACTGTGCATTGAGCATACTCCAACCACTGCTTTACTTGTCTTCCTCTTCCCCTCCCATTAATTCCTTCCTTTTTTGACAGTTTAGTTTCTATTTTCATATCATCTGTACATATATAATTTTATGTGTCTGTATTAATCAGGATTCCATATGTGAGGAAAAACATATTTGACTCTCCGAGACTGCCTTAATTCACCTAATGTGATTATTTCCAGTTTTCACTCATTTTGATGGCATTGGAGAAATTAAGACTAATAAGACTAATAAATTACTAGATGATCTTTTATCCAAAATATTTCTAAAGCTAAATAAAACAACTTAAAATTTCATAGTATTTCGCTGTTAGAAAATGAAGGATAATACACAAATCAAGACAGGAGTAACCGACTATTAGCCACATATTCAGTGAATTCCAAGACATTGAAAAGTTCTAGATTCCAGAAACTGCATCATGGTCTGTTGTCTTCATTATACTCTAAAGTCAAAGATTTCAACATCATAATTCCACAAATTTTTCTGAAATGTAATAGTAGAGATTATTCAGTGTTTTTACCTCCTATGCCCAAAGGGGGAAATAACATAATTTTATACATGAAGTACTGAAGCTCACTTTAAAAAAAAAAAAAAAAAAAAAAAAAAGTCCATTTTGGCAGGATTTTCTTAGGAGATTCTGTGACATCTCTATTGTTTCTGGTCCTTTTAATAGTATCACAAATGGGACCAGAGAGATGGCTCAGCAGTTAAGATCACTTGTTCTTGCAGAGGACCAGAGTTTAAATTCCCAGCATTCACATGATGACTCACAACCATCAATAACTCCACTTTTAGGCCCTCTTCTGACCTCTGCAGGTACCAGACATGCACATGGTACACACATATAAACTACACTAAATCTACACATAATTATTTTTAAAAGAATACTAAAATCAAGTGACATCTATTGACATAGGCCTAGAATTCTAGGATGAGGTAAGAAGATTTGAAGTTCAATGCTGCCTTGAGTACAAAATTAATTTGAGGCCAGTCTTGACAATTTGGCAACAGTTTCTCAAAATTAAAAGTAAAAGAAGAGGAAAGAAGAAGAGAAGAAGGGGGAGGAAGAGTAGAAAAAGAAGGAGAGGAAGGAGAAGACATTATGCATTAGGCATATCTCAGAAGGGGAGGGAGTAAAAGAGAGGAAGAGAAAGAAGGAAAAGTATTAGTGTTGTGTTGTGGTAGAGGCATAGGAATTTAGAAATATAGTAAAAAATACGAAGATATGAATGAAAACAATAAAACAGAGAAATATATAGGATAGTATCAGAAGGGAATTCCAGTAAGTACTGAAAAATAATCCTGTGCATTTAAATTCCAACTGCTTAAAATACTCCTGACCACAAAAGGTAGGAGTAAGACAAAAGGCTACATTAACATGACACAAGGAAATGAGTATATCAATTGAAAGTCATGGGCTACATTCATAGTTAGCATTCAGTTGCTAAAACAAAACAAGTCAAGCATACACCATAGACAAAAACATTCTGTAGGCAAACCACTCCCTGGGTGGAATCTCAAGTTATCTCCACAAAGGGAATTGGATCTTTAGGCTCTTGTTTGAGGTAGGAACAATCTACTTCTCTGTGGTACTAGAGGAAAATTCCAACTCTCTGACCTTTGGTCAATGTGGAAACAGACCTACATTTTCGGCCTCCACAGTGTTATGCTAATAAAACTATTGCTGGGATGACCTTCTCATCCCTTTGCACTCTAGTTCTCAACATCAAACCTAAATCCCTTCTATTCTGAGCTGTGGCACCATTGGTCTCGGTGATTAATTGAGACATACTTTCTAAGATGTTGTCCCTTATTTTCTTTTTCTTTTTAACCCCTTGTCCCGAAAGTGTTATGTGATATTAATAACCTAAGATTACTTTTCTCCATATTGATTAGGTATTCTTCTTACACCCTATCATTACATTTAAAGTATTTGGCTCTGTGTTATTATTGTATTTGTTAAATTTGTCAATCTTCCCTATGCATTAGTTTTTAATAAGTTATATTTAATAAGTTATAAAATACATTGCTGAGCATTTCTAGGCATGAGTCTTGTGATGTGTTGTTATTAAATGAATAATTTCATTTTTTTCTAAACTGAAAAGCTGTAATTTCAACAGGAGTTTATTTTGTCCAAAAGTCCATTATTTTCTATTCTATTATGCCACACAGTAAATGGATGGATAAACAATTGAAAAAGTACATAAAACAAATTAGAACAAAATGCTCTATTTGAATCATATGATTCAAATAACATTTGTTAGATTAGTCTCCAAATGCATTAAAATTATTATAATTTATCCTCATACGTGCAGAATAACTTTGGTCTCCAAATGAATCCTGTTAGCAGGATCTTATTTTTTAACAAGTAGAGATGCAGACAGAGTTACTTTTCTCTAGTAGAAAGTAACATATTTTTAAGTATATCAAAGGACCAGGTGGTGTGATGCATGCCTTTAATCCCAGCACTTGGGAGGGAGAAGCTAGCAGACCTCTGTGAGTTCGAGGTCAGCCTGGTCTACAAATTCCAGGATAGGTTGGACTGTTACAAGAAACCCTGCCTCAAAAAAAGTAAGAAAGAAAGAAAGAAAAGAAAGAAAGAAAGAAAGAAAGAAAGAAAGAAAGAAAGAAAGAAAGAAAGAAAGAAAGAAAAAGAAACTTAACATGAAAAGCATCAAATCTTTCAAAAGGTAACTCCCCTGCAATAAGGAGACCCAAGAACTTGTGAATTTTAATCTGCCTCTTTCATTGTTTTTCAGATCCAGAAACTACAATTTGTAATTCTTAACATCATCAATTGTGAAATCAAAGAGATGGGATACATTAATAATTCATGGGCAACTTTGGAATAAGAGAGTATGGAAAATCGATTTAATTAAAAGTAAATTTTTATTGTCATCCTAATTAATGATAAATTCAGCTTGACTAGAAACGGCTTGGTATCCTATATTCTTTGAATTTGTCCAGCCCCACAGTCAGCTTTGGGTTCTGGTTTAAAAAGAAAAAAAAATCTCAAATCGCATCATCTCCAGTTAAAGCTCTCTATATGGGTAATAGCACCTGATCTACCACATCATGGGAGCCATAATGAAGACCCCCATGGAGAAGCTGCTGAGGAGATGACACCTACAGGATGAAGCTGCTGTGAGAGAGCCGTGGGGGGCAGAGACCCAGGAAGGATTAGGAGCAGAATGCTGCTGACTGTATTCCCAATCTATATGGGATCAGATGTTCCCCCTAGGGCAGATCAACAGAGTGGCTGTCTGTTCATGCTGAATGTAGGAGAGAAGGGGGGCAGGAAATTTCATTTTCTAAAGGAGAAATTGATAAAGTAGGAGGATTTTTATCTATCTTCTGAAACAGAACTAGGGGATGGAGGCTTGATTGTGCTAATCACCGTTGATTTTTCTGGCTTTGAATTGAAGGCAGAAATAACATAAGAGTGATTTGAGCATTCATCACTTTACAGATATTGCTCAATCTCTCTATAATCTTGTGAAAATCTATGTTTGACTTGGATCTCTTATGGCTCCTGGTCCACGGCCTTTCCTTTTCAAAGATGATTTGCTTGATGTTCCTTGAACTTGTCTTCTGAGTCCAGTACTCAGAATTAATATCTTATTCCCTGCTCATACAAGCCCACCCATCCTTCAGTGTGACAACAGAAGATCATTGCTATACAGACAGTGTGTGACCCAGAGCAAGGGTCCAATAAATATTTGTTGAATAAATGAATATTTATTAGCTAGCTTGCTCTTGAAATTAAGTTTTATTAGACTCATTAAGTCTAAATATGGAAAATAGTCACAGGCATCATAGTCTTAAGAGACTTCTTTACTTTAAAGAATCAAGATATAATATTTTATTAAAGGAGTTTCATCAAAACTTCCTTATATACTAATTTTACTTGTAATAATCTTTTTCTGAATTAGGGTTTCAGAGTAATAAACTAGTTTATTCCAAGGGAAAAAAATGAGAAAAGCTTTATTGATAGGGGAGATTTTCTACTTTGTAAGAATTCCAAGCCTCTTTAGGGACTTCTATGATAGTGACACAAACCTAATATGTACCACCTCAACGGTAGGTGAAACTGGCAAGTGATTCAGATGATTCTGAGCTTTCTTTCTCACCTACTAGATTTAGATAGTGTGGACTTTATACAAGACTCTTAGTATTCAACAAATCATGTTAGTAATATTGAGTAGTGCATTGACTAATACATAATATGCATTGAGCAAATGTCTGTAAATTATATTCTCTAGGGGTATAGAGTAAAACATCTGACTTATACATTATATGATTGTGACATAAATCACATCTTTGATGTTTAAAATATAAAATTTCAAAGGATGTGAGAATTATGTAATCTAGTAACTTTATTGTATACATTAAAATGACTCAGAGAATTGAAGTAGCAAAAGATTAATAATCATCTATTGAAATATGATTTTCCATTTTTATTAGTCTTTCATTGATTATTCAAAAATCATACACATGGAATTTTTGACTTGTAGTAAACTTTGCTAAGTTTTTAAAGAAACACAGGGGTATTAAGTTAAATGGTCTACAGTGTTTTACTTACAGCTAAGAAGGTAGATACAGATCTTCTCAGTACTGAACATAGGATGTAAAAATTGTTAACACAGGAACATAGCATAACAGTATCCCTAGCTGTCAGTAAATATGGGAAGAAGAGTTTATTGGCAAAAAATTAAGGGAACTAGAGCTGATGTTGGCCAAGCTGATTGATTGCTGTCCAGGGTTTTAAATTTTTGACAGCACAACTCAAGCGTAAATGGAATGGAGTTTAAGAGTTTGTCTAGATAAAATTTCTGATAACAGAACTTTCCTACTACCCCTTAAAGTCCAATGCCATTGGGATTATGGCTAGCCCAGAGAAGAGAGATCAATATGTTTTGTGGAATCTTAAGAGAGTTATTGATCTCATATAACCCTAAGCCTTAATGTAACAGGTTTTGGAAATTTTGATCATAGCTCAGATGGACACGTTTGGAACAAAGTTTATGTAAGCTAAAGACATTAGCCAATTATAGTAACTGCAATGATTAATGTATGTTGTGCTTTTTTTGTCTTGTGACTTCAATTATTTTATTCAATCTTCACATAGTGAGAATTATCACTCCTATCAAAGATAAAGAAACTTAGACTTGGATCTTAAATTTTTCAGATCACATAGTTAATGAGATTTTGAAACTAGGACCAGACCTGAAGTTTTCTGATTCCAGAACTTAGCTAAGCTCAGCAATTTCACTAAACTGAACCAAGTCATATGATGCTACCTTATCTGCTACTATAGCAATTTATGTCAGGTGACAAACAACTGAGTGTACAAGCAGGGAGGGTCTGAGCTCTGCCTCTGCCTCTGTGCTATTGGTCCATCATAATTTGAAGAGCATCTCAGAAGGCTCATTTAAACTTTTTGTGTCATCAGCATCTGTAGTAAGGAGGCCGCTAATTTGTTCCTGGCCACTGAGCCCCCAAATAACCACACAGAAGTGGTATTAATTAAATCACTGCTTGGCCCATCAGCTCTGGCTTCTTATTGGCTAACTCTTACATATTAATTTAACCCATTTCTATCAATCTGTGTATTGGCACATGGCTGTGGCTTACTGGCTAAAGTTCCCGGTGTCTGTCTCCAGCATGCTACATGGCTTCTCTCTGACTCCACCTTCCTTCTACCTTGCTATAGGTCAAGCCAGTTTCTTTATTCATTAACCAATAAAGACAACTCATAGACAGGATGTCCCACACCAAGCATCTGCCCATCAGTACCAGGTAGATTTGTGAATGCAGGTACCAAGAGTGTCACTGATAAGTTCTAGCCATCTCTACTGCAACAGCTAAGGAAAGCACTACCATCATACTGTGACTGAGGAATTGTGAGACATGGATATTGAGGAGAGAAAGGGGTATACAGTAGTATAAGTGACTTCTTATTTAAAAGTGGTTACCAAAAGGTGACTCTGTTTGACATTTAGGAAATTGCAGATGAGAGTTATATAAACTTTGGGAGATAATCTACAGATCATCTTGGCTCATTTAGCTCTTCTCCCTTTTCCTGCTTACAGTTTTGAGAATAACTTTAGAATGTGCTGCAAATATAACATACTGAGATGAGAAGGAACTCTCAAGAATAGCCGAGACTCTCTTCTGGTCCCTCTGAGAATAAGATCGTTCACAACATTTTAGCCCAGAACAGTATACTGTTCTTGACGGATAAAACTAGATCAACTAATTCAGGCCCCTTCCATTTCACATGGAGCATAGACAGAGGAGAGTCCACCCTCCCTGTGCTGCTTTCCCTGAATCCTAGGTTTCTAAGGATCCTTGCTTCTGATCTAGAAGTAAAAAATGTTCCTTCACTTTTCTTGTTGCATGTTGTAAGACTCTTGCAATTGTGATGACACTGTTGCATGATACTGTCAATGTTTATCATCCTCCCTTGACATTGACATACATCAATAGTGAACTTTTAAACAAACAAGTAAAACAAATCATCAGAAACTCTACTTTGTAAGTGGGGAGCCCATTGAAGAAATCCTAAATTCAACTGAGAATTATACTTAGTGTGAGGTCAATAAGCATCTGTGAACAATATAATAAAACATGTAAAGTACAGAAGATAAATCTGAAAAGATAGGGTCCCAAAAATTAATAGAAAGTTACCTTCAAACATGTAGGTACTAGGAATATCATATGATACTGCCAACGACTGGACAAAGGCATACACAGAAAAAAGAAGAGACCTTGAAGGCTGTTAGCTAATATCTTGTTAATATTTTTCAAATGAAGAAAATAGTTTTCAAATTCTTTAAATAGCTCAGTCTTAGATTTCCTGGCATATACAACTATAAGTGGTAGAGTTGATGGGGAAAGTAAGAGTTCATAGAGACAGAATTGGTGAATGAAATTACTCCACGATATTTAGTAGGTGGGAAGAGTAGCTTGGTAGTCCATAATAGACATCCCAGAGGCAAAATTTGTTTTTCTCTAGTTCATGAAGACATTATCACATATGCATAGAAATCTATAACTAGTGTCCTGTTGAATTATTCTATGTCCCAGGTGACAAGTTGTTAGCCTAATATAGGATATGAGCTATGATTATAGATTTTTTTACTTATATTCAACCTATAGCCATAACTAAAATATGAGGAATCAGAAGACAGAAGACAGGGACTTTATTTACTTACAGGTGAGTTTTGTAGTTTACAGTTATGCCCATTTCATGGTTAAAAAAGATGAGCCACACTCATATAAAACAGTGGTTGTGTCCAACATCTGGGATAAAATATCATAGGTTCAAATTCTCATTGCTTCATAAATCATTGTATTAACCATAGTAATTATTTTCCTCATTTGCAAAACATAGGTAATTGTGATGTCTATCTCAGGTTATTATGAGAGTTATGTGAATGAGTATATATAGTTATCAAAACTATTTCTTCTAAAATATATTAACTACCATTATTATTAGTATTCTGTTTTAGGCTAACAATGCCATATATATATATAAGCATCATATAGATGGAGGAAAGATTATGACCCTCTGGGGATATACTCACAGATGGAGTATTCTGTGATTTTTATATATGATGATATAAATATGAGTCTCATTTTCACACTGAAGACAAACATGAGATGTCACTTTCTGCTGCAAGACCTTTCAGAAACTGGAGCTAAGTTTTCTACTATCATTTTTACTTCCCAATCTGTTCTCCACAACTGTAGTTACAGGAATCCTTCTCAAACTCATTTAAGCATATTAACCTTTCGGTGACTTATTATTTTATTCTTATAATAATGACAAAAGGCACAATATTGTCCATAAGTAGGCATCTTAATAAGGGTTTCTATTGCTGTAAAAAGACACCATGACCACAGCAATTCTTATAAAGGAAAATATTTAATTGAGACTGGCTTACAGTTTCAGAGGTTTAATCCATTATCTTCATGGCAGAGAGCATGGTGGCAAGGAGCTAAGGGTGGCGCTTGAGAGATAACTAAAAATTCTACATCTAAATCAGCAGGCAGCAGGAAAAGATATACGGGACTTGATTTGGACTTCTGAAACCTCAAATCCCTCCCCTTAGTGACATACTTTCTCCAACAAGGCCCTACCTACTCCAGCAAGGTCATAGTTCCCAATAGTATCCTTTCCTATGAGCCTATGGGGGCATTTTAATTCAAACCACCATAGTAGGTGATGATACAGCTGGTTATTCAAAGCAGGGTGCTTTATATGGAAGGCTATTGAGTACCAGCTTCAATTTCCCCTCAAGGTTTAAAGAGACTACTACAGCAAACAGGAGACTTGGAATCTGAGGGTGCAAAATTAATCTCTCTGTACTTTTTTGTGCTGTTCTGTTTCTATCATCCTGTCCCACTTCTAATTTTTCTTAGTTTCTTTTTCTAGATTCTTCTTCTCTTCTAAAAATTCTTCTTCTTCAGGAGCCTTGAAGCGATAAAGAAATTACAAGAGCTACCTTCTCATTGGTCAAAAGTACATTCCTGGAGGAAGTGATAAAGAGCTGAGCCATTTACCATAGCAACACAAGGTACCAAGGCCATAGGAGCAACACCATGACCAGACAGAACGGGGGGCGGGGGGGGCAGGGCTAGGAAACACAGTGTCCAATGACAACTTTGAAACACAGACCCATTGTTAGTAGACTGGCAAGTGAAGAATTTACATGATTTTCTTAGTAACCTTGGTTGGACATCTACAGCTCTGACCTTGAGCATAGCTGTAAGGTTCTAAATATATGATCCACTTACAAAGAGCCTTTAGTCTAGTTTGAACTTACTCTGAGGTAAAAGTGAGCTAATTGTGTGCAATTCATGTTAGACTAAAGAGAAATTGCTATTTTTTTATATTTGTCTGAGTAAAAAGGAACAAAACAGGATTCTAAGTATCCACAGTCCCTTTGGGATAAGCAGATCCAGTTATGAAGCATGTCCCAGAACATATTCTATGTATCAAAACTATAAGCCAAATGAAAAGTCATCCTCCTGGCTGCCCAGAGATATATGTGCTCAGTAGATGGAATATTTTTATGAGATAAACACACAAGCAATGGGAAAACACCCAAAGCCATTCTTAGGGAAGAAATGAAATTCTTAGGGAACAGACAAAGTGACTCATGAGAGAAATTATAGACAGGATCAACTGTTTTCCACAGCCAGGAACTCCATGACCTTACCAGGTGGGGCTCCCTATCAGAGAATCACTCATCTGGTAGGTCGGCCTGCTGGACAGTAGTTATCACCTGCTGTATATCTCATGGCCCCTGAAAACTTTATGAATAAAGATGGCAGTTTTTATTTATTACAAAACAACTGTAAACCAAGACCATGCAAAGAAAAGAGGATCAGAAAAAAAGAGGAAGGAAAATCATTTTTTCTTTCAGTATATTCTCCCTGACATGGGGCCTTTGCACATAGTCATCTATCTAATCCAACTCTATGCTTTCAGTTAATTTGTTTCTCCTTTCAGATTTCTGCTTGCCTTCCTTTGTTAGAGCTTTATAAGACTCTCAGAACAATTCAATACCCGTGACGACTGCTCCCTTTATTTCCTTTATTAATCATTCTAAAGCATACTTTAGTAGCATGCTTATACTTGAGTAGTTTTTTTCACCAGCTATGCTTTGAGCTCTACAAGGGAGGGGGTACTCTTGTCTAATTTGTTCACTGTGGTTGTTTGAAAGAAATGTCGGACAATGGGAGTGGCACTATTAGGAAATGTGGCCTTGTTGGAGTTGGTGTGGTCTTGTTAGAGGACATGTGTAACGGTGGAGGCAGGCTTTGAAGTTTCTTTTTCTCAAAGTCTCGTTGGTGTGATTTTCAGTCAACTTCCTGTTGCCTACAAGATGTAGCAGTCTCAGCTCCAGCACTACATCAACCTGCATGTAGCCATCATCCTCACCATGATGATAGTCGACTGAACCTCTGAAACTGTAAGGTTGCACCCCAATTAGATATTTTTCTTTATAAGAGTTGTCATGGTCCTTGGTGTCTCTTCATAACAATAAGAATCCTAACTAAGACACTCACAATTCTTCTTGACCAATGGAAGTGTGCTATATTTGCCCCTGAAAATAAAGTATTCCAAAATTGGGATGTGATTCAACCTTGCCTGCTACTTATAGACCAACAACTGTAGGAATCATGATTAAAACAGTAACCACTTCCAACTATAAAGTGAGGATGATGTCCATTGCTTCTCCTGTGAAAACATGGTGGCAGTTGATGATCATGGAACAAGTCTTGATGCCATTAAATAAATACCGTATCAATGTTTTTAGGACATTGTCACTGACTAGCATAAGATTTAATTAAATTATTTAGAGATTTTTCAGTCTCTGTTTTTCATGTGTAAAATAATTACAATAAAACTTTGCAATATTTTTATCAAGATTATATGGAATTTTCTATGCAATGAGCTTAGTAAAATGGCCTGAGGAGTCATAATCATTGTAACTAATAGTTATATAATGTTGGCGATCATGGTGGTGGCAGTAACAGTGTTTACCTGAATTTAAAGACAATAAGTTTCTCTTCTCTATCTAGACTAAAATAATATTCTTCAGGGAAGCGGTAGGCAATCTTCATTCTTCCTCCTCTCCTCCAAATCTAGTCCCCCAGCCTCATCCCAGCTCTGTAGAAGACCACCAGCAGTAGCCTCTCCTTTTCTTCATCACATCTCCAACAGATGGTGTAGATCTTCACAGACTTTCTCACAGCCACATCCCTTTGTCTCAGTTGCCAAATCTATCAGGCATTCCTTTTGAACCAGTTGATCGATCATGCTGAACAGGGAAGGAGGTACCTGATCTTTACTCTCTGTCCTTTCCTCCAAATCCAATGCCTCACCTCATCCCCAGCTCTGAAGAACACCTGCTGTGGTACTGCACACTCTGTTTTCCTCCTTATGTGGAGTCCCTCAAGACCCCTGCCTTGCCCATCTTCATTCCCAACCATCAGTACCCAAACCCTAGGAACACATTCTACCCAGAAAACCCAGTAGCCACAACTATCAGGATCTCAGAAAAATTCCTTATTAGACAGCTCACAGCCACCACATTCTCCTTAGAACCAGGGAAAGCAACCAAGGAACAAAGCACTTACCTTAAAAAAGATAACATCAGATATGAGCACCTAAAATACCAATAAGTATAAACCCTTGTACCTAGATACTAGCATAAAAAATGCAATCAACCACAAGCAGGACAATATGTTTCCATTAGAGGCCAGAAACTCTACTGCAGTTAGCCCTGAACATTGCAACATAACTGAATCACTAAAAATATCCTTGGTAAATATCTTCTAGGTACCTAAAGGATATGAATAAATCCCTTAAGGAAATCTATGAAAACACGAACAAATAGTGGAAAGAAATGAGAAAGACAGTTCAAGACATGGAAGTGGGAGTAGAGTCCATAAAGGAAACCCTCTCTGGGGACTGGGGCTGGGGGAAATGTAGTAATGAAAGATTGAGAAACTTGAACAGGAAACTCAGAGGCAAGTCATACCAACAGAATACAGAGTGCGAATCAAGACACAATTGAAGATAAATCTAAAAACATCAGTCACAAAACATTGCAGAAATGTGACTAAGAGAAGACTAAATCTGTGAATAGTATAAAAAGAGCAAGAAGAAACCCAGATCAAAGGACAGAAAATATTTTCCACAGAAACATAGAAGAAAATTTCCCTAACCCCAAAAAGGAGATGCCTATCAATGTACAAGAAGCTTACAGAGCACCAATAGACAGGACTAGAAAGAAAGTCCCCCAGCATATAATAATCAAAACACTAAACATAACAGAACAAGGAAAGAGTATGAAAAGCTTCAAAGGATAAAGACCAAGCAACATATGAAGGCATAACTATTAGAATAACACTTGACTTTCCAATGGAGAACATAAAGTCCAGAAGAGTCTAGGAAGATGTTCTACAAATTTTAAAAAACCACAGGTGTCATCCTGACTACCATACCCAGGAAAACTTTCAGTCACAATGTATGGAGAAAATAAAACATTCCTCAATAACACCAAACTTAAGCAGTATCTATCTACCATTGCAGCCCTACAGAAAGCACTAGAAGAAAACTTCAACTTGAAGAGGTTAACCACATTGAAAAACACAAGGACGAAGTAATCCCAGACCAGCAAGTAAAAACAGGACCCACCCACCACCACCACCATCACAACAACAACAACAAAATAGCAAGTATCAAACAACACTGCCCATTGATAACTCTCAACAGCAATGATCTCAGTTTCTCAGTAAAAAGGCCACAGACTAAGATAATCAATATAAAAGCAGAATCCATCCTTCTGCCAACATAAAAGGAACTCAACAGACTCTGGATGTTCTTTGTCTTTCCGTGTTGTGTACGGACATTTATATATACGAATAACGACAGGTCCTCTGCATGTGTAGTAAGGCTTCCAGTTTTGTCTTTTTATGAATTCCTATGTGTGAACATGTGTGTCTTTGTGTCTATATATATATATATTTCTCACGCTTTTTCTTGTTTTTTTCTCGTTGTTTTGTCATATTACAAAATTTGTATTCTTTGTTTTATCTTATTTTGATTTAATATTATTCTATTATTCTTTAGATGCCTGTTTGTTTTCTAAAGAGAGACAGAAAGGATGTGAATCTGGATGAGAGAGGTGGTGGGGTGGATTTTGGAGGAGTTGGAGGAGGATAGATTATAATCATAATGTATTGCATGAAAGAAATCTATTCTCAGTACACACACACACACACACGTTTTTATCATCCAGCATTCATTCCAGCTCAAGGCCCAGAGGTAAATCTTTGTCTTCCCCAACTTTCTGAATGAACAGATATTTAGAGCTCACTACAAATATTCTTACTAGAGTAAGATTCTACAATTTTCAGAAATATTGAGCTTTCTTCTTGCTCCTCTTCAAGTCCCTACCACAACTCTTTTTATCTAGCCTCTTGTACCCTCCTTCTTTTTAAAAAATTGAATGTCACAGTGATATTTTTCTACATTGATATTTTTCTATTCCTCTTACGTGGGATCATATTCCTCTTTTCTTTTTTTTATCTAATGAATATATCGGCTGATTTGAAAGTTGCTGTATGTGTCGCAGTTGAAAATGTGAACTCAGATAACAGGTGTTTCATCTGAGTGGGTGAAGAAGCATTTTCAGGCAAGATAAGGACAAAACTAAAAGGCCAACTTCCACTGACATAATTTAAGTTTTTATAGTTCCAGGGTTTGTGACAGTTTGTTTCCTATGGAAATGGAAAAAGAAGACATGTCCTTGAGCAGGAGGGAAGAAATGTGGGAGAGATCATTCTTTTGAATCAAATTGTCAAACATACAGAGAAAAGCAAGAGTCATGTGACCTGTGTACGTTCTGTCACACAGGTGACCAACAGCCTCTACTCAGACACCCATGAAGGATGTACCACTTGGGGAAGACAAAACAACTCAAGAAACTTATTTGAAATGTCGATCTCTGTGAACCTGAGTTCAAGCATTCAAGCAATCTTAATATTTAAAAATTACCAAGAATATTTTAACAGTATTGACTACTCCATAAAAGACAAGTATAAAATAAATAGTTTCATTTGCAAAAGAAGTAACGTGTGTTCAGAAAATAGGTTCTATTTTTAAAATATCTGCAGTTGATTTTTACATAAATGATTAAGATTACAGTGCTCAAATTATATGAGTGAATGTATTAACATGGTATATGCCATTGTACTGCACTTTTCAATACCCACATACACCCTGTCTTCTAAGAAACTTAAGCATATAATAGAAAAAGGTGGTGTAGACTATACATTATTACCTTTCCCCATCATTAAAATGCATTTCCTCCTGTATTGCTGCTGTTTTTCCTATGCAATCCACTGTTGAGAAGCCAGTGGGTGCTGGTGAATGTTTCCCTGTGGGAAATTGCAAGTGAACTCATTACAGGAAACTTTTGTGCATCAACCTAAAATTATTTCATCCTTTAAGGAAATTGAGCCCTAAAATTATTAGTGTTTGCCTTGTGTTGACTGCAGGAATATCTTTTATTTAATTCTGTCTTAAGTGGAAATTTGTTCCTTGAACTCTAATATCATTCTTGCAAGGGAGGGGGGAACGACCCACAATTCCAATACTGTTTCTCCTCAGAAAGCCTCTATATTTTACTGAGAAATCAAACCAAGATAATTACTTCAAATTTTTTGTTGCTAAAGATGTGCCAGTTGAATGCTGGAATGGGTTGTGCTTACTAAGTCTGGTGGGAGTTATTTACAAAAAGACTTACCTTGATTTCTAGGAGACACATTTCTCTATTAATTATTCTCACTTATTACACCATGAATTTCCTCAGAGAAGAGCAGTTGAACAACAGTTCCCTTTTAAAAGTTCCATAGAAGCAGCACACGTATATGGAAACAAACTAAGAAGAAGAGGAGGAGCAGGAGGAGGGAAGAAATCTGCCATTTTTCTAAGGCAGCAAGATATTTCAAGGGGTAAAAGAAATCTTGTACAAGTACAGTGCTCCCTTCCTTGATGCCCAGCTATTCCCGGAGGATGCAGAGGATGGGGCTTTGGTTGCTATTGTGATGCACCTTCCTTTGGTACAGATTTGATTGTGTCATCTCAGTCTCTAGAGCTATCTCTCAGATTACACAAATCTTATTTCATGTAGCAACTTCCATATAGCAACTTCCATATATGATGGACTTCTTAAACACCTGTAAATATTTAGAAGTAGGTTCATTTTTAAAATATATATGAATCTTTCAGAATCTTTAGAAGCACACATCTCTACGCTAGGGCCTTTACAAATCAGCTGTGTTAGTCAACTACAAGAAAATAGTAGAGATAAGCAATACATAAAGTGAAAGAGGCTGATGGTGGCTTGTGATTTTTGAATTCTAGTTTGTGGTCAGGAAGACAAATGACTTTGATATTTGTAATGGAGTGCATTTGAGAAATTACTTACTTATTGACTAGAAAACAATAAAAGGACAAAAAAAAAGCTGAACATCTACAATCACTTACAGGTATACCCCAATGACTGAAGGACTTCCATTAACTCCACCTCCCAAAGTTCCTACCACCCCCCCAGGACAACACTTCCTCTCTGTTCATTCCTGTAGACACATTATGTCTGCGTTCTTCATTATAAACTTTTCTTTGGGTTTTAATTCAGTTTGTTCTTCCTTCCCTTGATTGTTAGTCAAGGTTCATTATAAACAACACTACCAACAACTCTGTCCTCAGTGAGTATGACATCCTTTCTCCTATTTATACAAAGTCCAGACTCCTAATGAAAACCCTAATCATTTTCTCTCCTTTATGCTCCTAAAAGTCCCATCCTACAATTATTATTAATCATGTCTTCCAAATACAGTGTTTGCTGCCTTCTTCCCTTACTGAAATACCCGTCCATTGAAATGATATGTCATTTTAAATAGCTGTTGATCTATCTGTGGGTCTCAACCCCCTTGAAGGTTGAATGAATCCAGAGGTTGCCTAAGGCCATCCTGTATATCAGACATTTAGATTACAATTCATAAAAGTAACAAAATAACAGTTATGAAGTAGCAGTAAAAATGATTTTATGGCTGGGGATTACCAAAATATAAGGAACTATATTAAAGATTCACAGCATTAGAAGGTTGAGAATCTCTGACTAGACTAAGGAAAAAAGCAAACTTAGAGTCCTAAGTCCCTAAAGAAAATTCAGTAAAACCCCACAGAAAATATGAGATTTCCCATGGCATACCACAATTGTTCACAATCTTAAATATTCATAAGCCTCATCTGTCACTTTGTTGATAAAACAGGCTTCTAGACTTGAACCCAGAAATTCTGATTCACTGGATATGGAAATAAATCCACAAGATGCATATTTTAAATATCTCCTCCACCTTGCTAATAATATAGGCTTCTAGAGTTGAATCCAGAAATTCTGATTCACTTGATATGAAAATAAATCCACAAGATGAATATTTTAAATATCTCCTCAGCTTTCTCCCATTCACCTAGTTTTGAATCTTACTTAAGGTCTTGATAAATTAGCCATGTGCTATTAAACAAATTGTTCAGTCTATTTGTGCTTTGATATCACATATAATTAAATTTTAAATGACAATTCTAGTTCTGTTTTTTGTGATTGTGTAAATATCTAGTCTTTTGACATAAGCAGAACATACACAATAAAAGTGTTTTACATGAATATAGTAGATTAAAAATGATGTGGGACCAAAGAGAGAATCAGAGAACATATAAGGAAGAAAAGGATGGAGGGATGTAGAATCTCTCTTATTCATAACCATGGTTAAATGTGGTGTATTGAAAAATAAGTGTGTCTTGTTCTTGCAACTACAGCTTATAAAACTGAATTATCAAATGTTTTCAAGACCTTGGTACCATTTAACCCAGCTTGTTCCTAAACATAGGAACCAGTATGGAATGTGGGAATATGTCTTGGTCACTGTTTTCTTGCTGTGAAGAGACACCATGACCAAGGCAACTTAAAAATAAAACATTTAATTGGGAACTTACTTATAGTTTCAGAGGGTGAAATCATACCTTCTAATTCTTCTTAACCTATCCACTAAATGGGAATCAAATATTCAAATATATGAGCCTATGAGGGCCATTCTCATTCAAACTATCTGTGTTAGTTAGGGTTCTCTAGAGTCACAGAATTTATGAATGAATCTTTCTCTCTCTACGTGTGTGTGTGTGTGTGTGTGTGTGTGTGTATGTGTGTGTCAAGAGGGAATGTATTGAAATGACTTACAGGCTGTAGTCCAACTACCCCAACGATGGCTAGTTATGAGAGGATAGTCCAAGAATCAAGTAGCTACTCATTCCCATGAGGCTGGGTCTTCTGTGTATGCTGGAATCCCAAAGAAGCTGGCTTCGACAAAAGTGCTAGCAAGGCAAGGACAGGCAAAGAAGAATGAAAAATTCCTTCTCCCATTGTCCTTCCTTAGGCTTCTAGCAGAAGGTGTGGCCCAGATAAAAGGTGTGCCTTCCCAACTCAAGAACGGAAACAGAAGTCTGTGTCTTCCAGCCTCAAGTTCTGAATCAAAGGCGTGTTGTCTTCCTGCTTCAAGGTCTGGATCAGAGGTGAGCCCTCCATTCCTGGATTGCAGTTCATTCCAGATACTGTCAAGTTGACACCCAAGAATAGCTATCACAGCATCACGGAAAAATATCCTGCAGCACCACAGTAGGGTCTAGCCACTCAAAGACGGCTTTCGCAAAAGGCGAAAGTTAGGACTGCTGTTTCAGACTGACAGATTTCTTTGTGAAAATGGGCCACATTTGCCTGTTTTCTTGAACAAGGACAGAAAAAGAATGTTCTCTTCCTCGAGGCTTCTTCCTAGATAACTTTCACAGTGTATAGACATCTCCTCTGAATTATGATGATGAGTTATGACCTCCTGCCCCGAATCACACGCTCATGGCTTCTCTTGTGTTCAGTGCAGCTGCTTGCATACAGTGGAAATGAGAAAATTTTATGAAATAATTATCTTCAGAATAACTTTGAAAATTTGTGAAATTAAGTGCTATTTATTCATTAACATTTGAAAAACCAGAAATATCTTTCCATCTGCCTTTGATAAAATCAGTCTTTATTCACTTCGGTGTTATCACAAATTAGCCTGCCTGCGTTCACAGCTTTTTCAGCTCCCCATTTCCTTTAACTCTTACAAGTGGTGTGTTTTATGGCTTAAAGACAATGGTCTGTGCTGAACCAACCACAAAATTCCAGAGAGATAATGCTGGATCCTTAATAAACTGAATAGAGGTATTTACAATAGGCATCTATGCACGGCTGTCTGAGCACTTTTGCTTACATTTCATATTTTCTTTCTATGGCTGGTTTGATGGAAGTCTTAAGAGAATAATACCATCCTGTAACTCTTCATGATTACTATTGTACTCAGTTATAAATTGCACATTTATTCATTTAGATATGCTAAACAGTTTTTCCCTTTTAATAATGTGGAAAATATCTTTTTATACAATACTCAGAATGAAAATTAATATTAATATTGTTCTCCTCTGGGTTAGTAAAATGAATTTCAATAACTTCAACCAACTGTGAAGGAGAAAAGATGTTGGGATAAATGGACAAGACTGGGTTGTGAAATTTGAAAGTGTTTAGCTGATAACGATCTGCAGCAAATGATGTTTTCCTTAATCTGCAAACATAAAGGGCTTTCATAGGAAATCCAAATGTGTAAGGTAAGTGAATTCAGATGGTTAGATTCAAATAGGCATTGCTGGCATAATACCAGAGCACATTTTGAAATAGAAAGGACCTTTAGACAGGCAGTTCTCTATGAGACATAGGGTGATTTCATTTTCTAGGGTTTGTTTCTCTTTTTCAGCAAATTAACATCAAAACAACAACTACAGATGTGCCTTTCATAGTTTGCTTTTTTATTTTTCTTTCTTCGCTGGTTGTCAGATATTTTTTTTGCCACACTCCCAGCTAAATGTGATTCCTTAAGCAATCATAATGGTTGATAGCTCTTTGTCATAACTAAAGGATAGGAATAAGAAAAGCATTGGGAAGCCTGGAACTATGCATTTTTTTCTGTACAAGATTTTCAACATATATTGTTACAAACATCATTCCCATTTTGCTAAGAAAATATCTACTACATTCCTTTATTTTCACAAGCTTTGTCTTATTATTATAAGGTGTAGGTGTAATCAGCAATAAAAGTGAACATCATAGTCATATAATCTCTAAGAATGTAAACCAATAATCAGGTTGGCAGAAACATTGTGTATTAACAAATGAAGTTCAATAAAAAATCAGATCCCATACTTCAATGCAATTTGGCATATTTGTCTACTTGTCTTAAAAACAGGGACAATTAGTTTTTCACTGCATTTGGATAAGTGCTTAATTAAGCATATTATTGGATGGATATTGATGTTCTCAAGATAATATTAACAGAAGCTTAGTCATTGACCTATTTGTTGGCATAATCTCTGGTTTGGATTGAGAATGAAATAAAATGTATCATATGGCTTTTGAAATTTTGAGTAAAGCTTATGTAAACTAACATAGACTAAATTGCAAAGCTATAGCTATCTTATAAAACCATAAAGAAAGTACAAAACTTGGTTGTCTAATTCCAGGTTCTTAGAGATGCTATTTTATATATCCAGAACAGATGGGAAGAGCTTAACTTACCTACTAGAGGTTAAGAGTAGAATCACAGGGTCAGACTTTGCTCACAAGCCCATCTATGCTGTGGAGAAACGAAGCAGGCAGGTCACTCACTTGCAGTGAATCAAGAACTCTGGGAACTGTCTGCTTGGTCTGTTTGTAGGGTTGCTGCATTTCTCAGGTTCCATTTCTAGTCATCACCTAACTACTGAGAATCTATTTCCTCCTGGTTTCAGTTCATCTTGGGGCCAAGATGTATAGAGTCATACTGTTCAACGCAAAGAGAAGAGCAGCAAAAGGAAGGGACCACCATAACATAGGCCCAGAGACCCACTTCCTCCAGCCAGGCCCCATCTTCCACAGTTTCAGTGTATTTCAAAAGTCCTTCCCGAATTTGAATTTATCAATGAATTGAGCCATTCACCAGTAAGAACCTTCAGAATCTTATCATTTTTAGAGGCGCTTTCAAGACTCGCTCAGGGTAATTCACCAGATATTTATCAATCCGATCAACTTGAAAATCAACAATTACCATAAAAAAAGTAATGTTGGTTCCAGAAAAACCATATCTCAGTTTTTCTATAAAACTATATGACACTTGGGTTCCAAATATTATTTCATGAAAGAAACTATACATACATACAAATATATTATATATATATAGCATATTATATATATATATATAAATTTATTAGCTTTGAAATCCCATGGCATTGTGAGAAAAAAGCTAACATCCTCCTTATTACAGTAGATATAATCATGTAAGTTCATAGCAATCTTTCTTAACCCTAACACATGACTTTTGACTTAAATGGTATTTGTTCCAGACACTGTATTGTAACAAACTCAAAATGCATATTTATACATTTGAAAAATATGGGAGCTTAAGTTAGGGTTTCTATACCTTACTAGCACCGACATTTTAGACCAGGTAAGTCTTCATTATTATCCAGGTTTCAGAGCTGTAAAGAAGGCAGCTCAAGACAAGTGTCTCATATACTTGTAATTGTGCTGTTGTAATTATGTCTCTTGCTAACCAAAATCTGGGACTGCACAGGATAGAAACAATTGGAAAAATGCCATAAACAGGTTGTTGATGCATGCTTAAGCATTGCAGGGGCATAAATGAATGAATGAAGTCTTCATTATGCAAATGTAGAATTGTTGAGTTATTTTTTGTAAAGCATCTATGACCCTACTCAAAGCTTCCAGTTACCATATCCAAAAATGCCTCAGTCATTGGCAAACACTGGCATGAGGGAGCAAAGCAAATCCTACTGAGTGAAGAGCACATTAGTTATTTATTCAGGTGAAAATTAAAGAAAAAACTGAGTTATAATAGTTTCTTGTAACGAAAGATGGTAAAATCAGAAAACAGACAAAGAAGTTGGTTATTCATACTGCCAAGCCCCAAAAGGCCTGAGACAAAGAATGACTCTGTAGTTAGAGCCCTGGCTGCTGTTCCAGAGGACCCAGATTTATGCTCAAACACCCACAGCTCACAACTGTCTGCAATTCTTGTTCCAAGCTCTGTAGATAGCAGACATACATGCAAATATGATTCCCATGCATACAAAATAAAATTTAAAAAATATATCAGAAAATCAAAAAATCAAGCAAAATAGGAAAACATTTTTATAGTATATGTTTCCACAGAGGCATCATTTGAAGTACAATTCTAAGCCAGTGCAAATGAAATATGACCCTTTAGTGAACCAGAATTTGCTTTGAATGGTGATAAGTTTACAATATTTTTGTCATCTTATTTTTATATTTTATGAAATAATTATTAAATACTTCACACATACTCTAAAATTAGTAAGAAAATATAGATCACATATGTATTACTCACTCAAATTAAATCATTTTAGCCCTATTTGTTTCAAAGTTTCTTTCTAGTTTACCCTTCTTTCCTGTTTTGCTCCCTCCCTTCATCCTTCCCTTCATTTCTTCCTTCCTTCATCCTCTCTGTCCTTCATTTTGTCCTTCCTCTCTTTTTAAAATATTGTAGTTACTCCTTCAGTGCTATCTTGCCCAATTCTTCTCTGGGCCCTTCCTATAAAGGGAAGATAAAATTATTGATATTCCTCCTGTGTGTTGACTGAGGTTTCTGTCTCACCAGGTCCCACAGTCACTTAGTACCAAATAAACACACAGAGGTCTACATTAATTATAAATTGGTTGGCCTAGTAGCTGAGGCTTCTTATTAACTCTCACAACTTATATTAGCTCATAACTCTCATCTGTGTTAGCCACTTGGCTTGGTACCTTTTATGCTGAGGCAGTCACATATTGTTTCCTTTGTGTCTGGGTGATGGCTGCAGACTGAATCTTTCCTGTTCCCAGAATTCTCCTTGCCCTGCCTCAATTTCCTGCCTGGACACCCTGCCTCTCCTACTTGCCTGTCTACTGGCCAATCATCATTTATTTAAAATATAAGTGACAAGGCACAGACCGTTGTCCCACAGCACCTGTGTGTTCTTTTTGTTGTTGTTTTGTTTTTTTAAGTCTCATAGCCTGGGATAGCCTTCACTCACTTTGTAGCAAAGATTGTGAGTCCTTTGCTTTTGCCTCCTAAATATAGACATTATATGCAAAGAATACCATATCCAGGTCCTGTGCATGTTTTTATTTCACATTTTGACTGTGTATTATATCCAAGACAGAGGACTGAGTTCCTGTTGTTTTGTGTGTGTGTTTGCATAAATTGCATCTCTCTATAAGTATCACTTTATGTTTTCTTTTTCATTTGATTTTAAATTTGCAGGATTTATCCATCTTAGCACATATAGATATTTGCACAGCATGTACAACAAAGTACTGTGAAGCAATTAGAATGAATAAACTACTTGAATCATTTATAAATAGTGCAATTCAGACAAAGCAAGAAGAGTGTACAGGGCTGTGCAGCAGATTTTTTTTTTTATCCTAAATTTGGCAGCTACACGAAGGCATGGGTATTTTAGAGGTGAAAATACTTGGTTGGTTTGACATGTGAGAAAAGGACTGAAATAGAAAAATACCTGTCCCGCTTTTTCATTTGCTATTCCAAAGGAAATACATTGACTTTGCAAATCTACAGGATAAACAACAGACAGCCATAGGGGCTATATGGACAAGAAAACTTAACTCCTTTGGGGAAATAAGACCTGATTATCTATACAATTACCTCACTAAATTTGAAAAAGAAAAGTGAAAGAGCCATTGGGAAAGAACCCCCAACTTAGTAGTGGTATATGAATATCTGTTCAGCCCTGAACTGACCTGTGTTTATTGTTCGGAGTACAAAGCTCAGAGACAGCAAGACTTTCCGGGAAGCCCAGAGACAGAAGCATTTCAGGACATCTGAGTACTAGAGATCTGGAGGTTAAAAAGGCACTGTCCTGACCTTGTTTCAGGACAGACTGAACATAGTGACAAAAGCTCCGGTGGCAGTGGACGCTGCAAGAGATTGAAATCACCTTGAAGGGGAGGAAACGGCATATGGTCATGACTGACAGCTCTATACTAACTTAGGTCAGAGATCCAGTCCCTGGACCTGCTTTGAAACATGCTCAACGTGAGAACACCTGAAGGAAGCAGGGCTTGGAAGCATCTTCATTCACTAAGGCTATAATATTCTTCCTCTTCTTCTTCTCCTCCATTAATATTATTATTATATTCAGTTGTAAATGTGAGTGTAGGAAGGGTATTTGTGTGTGTGTGTGTGTGAGAGAGAGAGAGAGACAGAGACAGAGACAGACTGTGTAAGTGCACATGTCTGCAAGGGCATGCAGAAGCTAGGTGTCGTGCTCAACAGTCATCCCTCAGAAGCCATTTTTTATTTACTCCTTTGGCCCAGGGCTTACCAATTATGCTAGACCGACTTGGGGACAAGCCCCAGTGACCTGCCTACCTTCATCCCAGCACTAGGATTACAGCTGCACCCCATAATGCCTTGATTTTTTGTTTTTGTTGTTTTTACTTTGTGTGTGTGTGCATGTGTATGAGTTTTGGAAATTTAATTCAGATCTTTGGATTTCTGAGACAGATGCCAAACTGGATAAACATCTCCCCAACCTCTTCTTTTTTAAATCAACTTTTTAAGTTGACCTAAAATGTAGTGGGTTTTATTTTGGCATTTTTGTGCACATGTGCCATAAGACTTTGTTCTATGTTGGGGACTGCAGATCCCCAGACCCTGAATTTCCTGTGACCCGCTGCCTGCCAGAGTAAACAACTTGTTTTCCTATGCTTAGCTTCTCTGAGCAAACAACTTGTTTTGCGGCTGCTCTGAGCAGGAGCCCCTCAGGAGTTTCTGATGGTGAGGGAGTGGTTTCTGGTGGGTTTGCAGCTGAGAGTTAGGGCATGGCCATTAGTCAAGGAGACCCTATATAAGCGGCGATGGAACACAATAAAGAGGGCATTCTTGGCGTTATCCGTGTCTCTCTGTGTGTATGTGTTTCAGTCTCCAGGCCCTTGCCCAACTCATGGACTGTCTGTAGCACATGGTGCACAAAGCAGGCGTTGCGCTACAGTTTTAGTTCTCTGCACACAGCCTGCATTCCCTTGTTCTCCTCTCTTTCCAGTCTGTTTCCTCTTTTCAAATAGGACCCTCTTCTGCTTCCATGCTTCCTCCCCTTAACCTTCCCATGAAGATCTCCTCCCTTCTCATGATCTTTTCAGTATTCACACACACACACATACATACACACACACACATGCACACACACATTCACACATGTGCATACACATGCATACACTTAAATATATACATATATTTATCTGTGTATATAGTTATGCTTTGCATATACAGTGTTTGTTTTTCTGAGGCTCTGATCTTGTTTGCATTGCTTTGGTGCATGCACTAATTTAATGCCTCCTGGCTCATAGGGCCTTGGAGAACATATAAGATTCTCTAAACCAAGGAACATTATTTTAAGATTGGGTGGCCCCTTTTTGTTAAGATTGGTAAGTTAGGAATTCTAACATTCATTAATATTTTTTAAAAAACAAACCTTTCATTTTTCAGCTTAGTATCACTGATGTTCTTAGAATATTCCAACTCTAATTTCCCTGTAATGATTATATAACCGTTTCTAAATATTTTAGTAGCAAGAAGGAACATAGTCTCCTAACTATCAAATTTAAGACCTGTGTTTGTTTTCTAAAATGAAATTAGGAAGCTGTAGAAGTTTAAACTCACCACAAAAGAAGAAGAGAAAGACATCTGCATTCATTCTGGTGATTTTCTTAGAAAGGATGGCCTGGGAGCATAGAAAAGGGAAGAAACTTTCAAAACCTGCATGTTATGAAGTTGAGCAAACCTCATTGTTTCCAAACCCCTCTCCCCATTCCTCTGCCCTGGCGCAGGCGCCAGAAATGTATACTATATCACTGCCCCGGAAGAGATGAACATTCCTTATGAAGAATGGGTCTTACTTGATACCCGGAGCCCTTGAGTACCCTGCTCAGTGCTCAGGCATAAACTGTTCTGGTGTGGGGCAGAATGGGGTGCTACAACAGCTCCAGACATCGAGGAAGATGCAGGTAGGAAGCTAGAGATCTCTGGTCTGTTGTACCAAGAACTCCCCAGGAACACAAACACCAAGCACAAAGTCATGGCGGTTCCAGAAGTGAACAGGAGAACGATGGAATGAGAAAGCACGGGGCATTGAGATACAGATCGGTCGTTTTCAAAATCAGGTTTGAAGATCAACTCCAAGTTATTAAAATGAGATTATTTCAGAAGAGAAAAGAGTATGTCTCTTCAAGTTTTCAGCTGGAAAAGGAGTTTATCTTTTAGATGGATGGTCTGTGTTTATCTTATTTAGCCTAAAATGCTCTGTGCAAAGAGATTGGCACTAGATAACTCTGGCTGAGACACATTCTTAAGATGCAGTAATTTAAGTTTTGGAGGAAGCATAGGGTTGAATTAATATTAAGTCAAGGAACCTACAGAGCACAGCATTTTACAGGAAAATTTTGAAAAGGCTTATCAGTAATAATTTTTGCATGCTTGGCAATCAGATGCCAGAAGTAAAGATTTTTGTCTTGAACCAAATGCGTTCATAGGCAGAAAGCCACTGAATTGTCATCAGGAGTGCTACAGGTGAGGTAGAAACCTGCAAGTGAGAAAAAAAAATCTTGCAGTTCTGTTCTAAAAATTCGGCTTTCAACAGGCAGAGCAACAGATTCACCCTATACTTTTTTCTTCCACTGGCCACCTATGACTCAAGTGACAGCAATGAGGACCACAAAATGCAGAAGGCGGTAACCCAGTGCCCCACCTGACAGCCTTACTAATTTAAAAGTGGTGCAGTGGAATTCGGTGGGAATGTAAGGGAAAACAAGGAAATAAGTAAAATGAGCTCCTTCGGCTCCATTTAAATAGTGCTGAATAACGAGCCCTGAGTTTTGTTGATAACGCAGCAAGTACGCTGATCAATATGGCACAAAAAGCAGAGGTGGTAAAGTACAAGTTGAATTCCATTTTAGACTGTTTCATCATTTTTGCAAACCCTGTGTCTTGCTCAAAATCAGAAATGTTTCTTATGGTCCAAGCTGTGGTAAACTTCTTCTTGAACCTTGAGTATTATTTAGAACTCCAAGACAGATTATCGAAAAGCCCACGAAATTCATCCAAAATTTAGCATTATTAAAGACAAAAGTGAGTATTTCATTTTTCTTCTGTAACTGCAATATTTCTAGTAAGATGGTAACCAAGCCAATATTTATATTATTTTGATGTCCTGGGTTGATTTTAAAGAACTAATCGTGTATGCTTAAAATCACCCATTAAAACTTCTACTGATGGGCTAGAGAGATGGCTCAGGGATTAGGAGCAATTACTGCTTTTTCAGAGTTTCCAAGGTTCACTGTCGGCGGCTTCTCACAACTGCTTGTAACTCCATCTCCAGGAAATTCAATGTCATATTCTCCCCTCAGCAGGCACCGGAACACATGCATAAGTTATTATAAAAGTAAATCGTGAGACTGGAGGAATGGCTCAGTGGTTAAGAGCACTGGATGTTCTTACTGACAACCTGGATTTAATTCCCAACACCCGCAGGATGAGTTAGAACCATCAGCAACTCCAGTTGCAAGGGATCTGGCTCCCATAGGCACCAGGCATACACATAAACCACAGACATAAGCGCAGACAAACACCAATACACATAAAATAAAAATAAGTAAATTGATAGATAAATCTTTACAACTATTTCAATGGAAAATCTTATTGCACACTTTAATCAATCGCAAGCAGTTAAACAGACTTTTAGCTATTCTTGTTAAGTCTTTGGTAGCCAAAATGGCAGGAAATTGGTGGATAGAAGTTAGACATATACTAATATCTAGATATTAAGTAGTGATAGATTGAAATTAAACTATATAATGATACCTAATAGATCGCTTTCTATGCTACCTCACTTAGCCGAGAAGTATTACAAAACTAATATAACAGTGACTATACTCTGTAAAAATTCTCCCTTTTCTGTTACTACTTCCCAAGAACTGGACTCCTACGGACCTCCAAGATCCAAGACCCAGTTCTAAAAGTATCTAAAATATTATGGATTAGAGAACATTTTAGATTTCAAATTTAACTTCTCTGATAATTTCCAAAAGTACCCATCTCTAATATTTGATGGAATTAAAGGTATATTTTCTTAATATATGGAAATATCTGAGGATAATAAAGGCAAAATGTCAAATAATTTGAAAGTATGTTCTATGTCAAAGAAAAAACATGCACTAGTATGGAATCAAAACCTTCTGAAGCATGAAATAGAAAGGGCTGGAGTAAATACTGGTGGATTATACACACACCATTCACATTATCACTATAAAATATTTTTAATTTAGTGTCAATTCCATATATGGTTTTTGGGCTAGTATAGCTGTCCAATTGGGAATCATGACAAAGAATATGACAAGACAAATGACACATTGCAAAAACACTTGACTTTCCTAGCCAATAGCGTCATCTCTATGAGATTAATGAAGCAAAACCTGTATGTAATATATGTAATAGTATGATCAGTAATGACACAATTGGTGAGTTAGCAGTGTCCATGGAAAGAAAAATGACCGTTGTCATTTTGATTCCTTAGCAACAAAGCAGGAGACCTCACAACTTTGTGCATTTGTTACCTTCAGTTGCTAGGTAGAATCTTCTGTGTTGTGCTGCCTGGACCATCGTCTTTTCAGTCTCACTGGCCTAGTGTGTGTGTGATGTTAAGTGTTACTGTTAAAAAATAAGGAAGGAATCTTGCCAGACTCTCTTCTCTTTGGAGCTAATGCCAACCATCTCAAAACCTTCTGATTTTAACAACCTGCTCCACCTTCATGTGCTGTGCAGAGAGGACAAAGCTGTAGTCTCGTTCAGATGGAATAACTAGCAAATCATCAAGCATCCCTCAAGTGCCTTTTTGATTTTCAGAAATTAATGTGGCTAAAACATTTATTTTATTGTTCCCTTTTTCTTTTGTGCAACTGAGTGACAGGTCTTTCACTTACGTTCATTTGAAAAATTTCAACATATGCAACGAATTATTGTACTCTGAACGTATATTTTTTTCTACAACCCCAAGTTTTATATTTAACCATAGCTAATTATTTTGCCCGTAAATGCTTGTAGATGGTGCAATTTGTTCTGAATGTCTTAGCTTTCCTCTTCGTTCACACAGCTGGAGTGGAACATGGAGACTCCATGGAGCACGTCTCTCTGGGTGAACATTTAAAAAAAAATCACAACTAGTAGGCAAAAAGCCATTTCCTCTAGTCAGGCTGTGGTTATCTTGATCTAGCATGACAAATTGGTGTTCCCAGAGTGGCTGCAAAGTAATCAGACTGTGACAAATGGTTTACTTATAGCAATTTGTTTCCATTTTACTGAAAATTTCTACAGTGTTAAAAAAAATAAAAAGATCTTTTAATGGTATTTGAACATGGGAGAGTCTGAACTGCTTGAAACAGTCAAAGCTGCAATCTAGAGTCATTGTGCTCACCTGTGAGATGTGATCAGAAGGGCTCACTCAGAGACCAACGCGGCAACAATGGTACTGGAATGTCATTCCCTAAGAACGGTAGATATCCAGTCTTATGAGTACAGCCCTTTATTACAGCAGGGATTGATCACGATGGTTTCAGGTGTATGTTAAAGAAGATAAATTATATCAAGTTAAATGACCTTTGACCCTCTAGTCCAGTTTCAGTGGAAACAGGAAGTAGAAAGAGGAAGAGGCATTGTGCAGGGTACCTCAGTCTTGTCCCCAAAGGGCTGGTGTGACTGCCTTCTGGTAACCCATTGAAAAAATCTTATGAGCACTTCAAGGTTTTGTTTAAATCCTGGACTAGAAGGTCAATGGTCATTTAGTTTGATAGAATTTGTCTTCTTTGACATATTCTTGAAACTATCACGATCCATCCCTGCTGTAATAAAGGCCTGTCCTTGTAAGACTGGATTTCTGAAATTCTTAGGGAATGACATTCCAGTACTATTCCTGTCCCGTGTTGGTCTCTGAGTGAGCCCTTCACGTCTCCACTGTGACTTACAACTGATGTTCTCTCTCTTCTGGTACCTTCTCTCCTGGTCTGCTCTGTTGCCCTTCTCACATCACTGAACCTGTGTACCACCTGCAAATCTGTGGAGAAGAACTTGCCTGTTCTACCCACTTCCATGCAGAAAGGTAGGGGTGGGACATGTAAAGGACATAGGGGTGGGACATGTAAAGGTGTGACTACTGTGTCTGTGCTAGCTGGACCAGTGAATTTATGTGACACAGTTGGGTGATCTTACCCTGTGAAGTCAGTCCCTTTTCCCTGCGTTTTATAAATGAAATGGTCTGGATCTCTGGAACACTGGTCGTAGGTGAGATATATGTAAGGTCTACTTTCTGCTTTCTCAAAAACCCATCTCACTTTTACCTCGTACTTCTAAGATAGAATGTGGCAACTGTCCATTCCCATTGGTCCATGTTGTGAGTTACAACAGCTAACACACTCCTAAGGTGTGAGAAAATAGCAGCATACTAGTAGAAATATGTGTAATGACTCGGAGATCGAGTAAGGAAGAAGAGAAATAAATTCTTTAAACAACTGCACTGCTCCCTCTCACACACATCCTAGGTCAAGTCACGTGCACCCACTCCATACTCACAACTCTCAAATCACATTTTACTGTATTTCTTTAGTTTTATGTACGAAAAAATGAAAGCCTCTAAAAGAGAAATGTAATTTTTATTTTTCATAGTGTCTCTTCATGGGCCGATTTATGTTTACATGGCAATTTTCACATGTTCATAGTTTTTCCTAGTAATTATTTCAGATGCTTTGTATTACTGTAGAATTTCTAGTAACTGAAAAATAACTGAGTCACAATTCATGATAGCTTTTACAAGTAATGCTTAATTTTAGTCTTCTCAAATCATTATTCTGTTCATTATCTGATTGTTCCTTAGGCATACTACATGTGAATCAATTATATATGTATGTATACACAGACACACACACAGACACACAGACACACACACACACACACACACACACATATATATTACTTTAAGTTCTAAGAAAGACCCCTGAAATACAAAGTAATCTGCAACCAAATACTGTCTGAACCAACACAAAATAGGAATCTTTGGTCTTCTTTAAGAGAGAAAAGATATTTTATACTTCTCTTTTTTAAAAATGAATAATCAGACATAAAGATTTAGCACAGATATGGTTGTAACAGTGATGCTCTGGTTTAGTCATAAGCTCCATTGCTTACCTGATTAAAATTGTATTCTTGCTCAGAATAAAGATAGTCCTCTAAATTTAAAAATATGTATTTTAATTGTTTAAAGAAATCAGGAAAAGAGCATTGGTGAGGTAGAGGCAGAGGCACAGAGGCTGGAGCAGGGGGATCTGTGAGTTCAAAGCCAGCCTGGTTTACATGGTCAATGTCAGGCCAGGCAGGGGCTACAAAGAAAAAGAAAAAACAGAAAAAGAAAGGATGGAATGGAGGGAGGGAGGGAGGGAGGGAGGGAGGGAGGGAGGGAGGGAGGGAGGGAGGAAGGAGGGAGAAATGGAGGGGAGGAGGAAGGAAGGAAGGAAGGAAGGAAGGAAGGAAGGAAGGAAGGAAGGAAGGAAGGAAGGAAGGAAGGAAATGAAACAGTCATGAGTGAGCGTATAAAACATAAAATCTAATGACTGCTGCAGATGTGATAATGATTCATAGTCTGCAGCGACTGTTTCCCGATTTTAACGTTGCTGTCAGTTGTGAGTCTTGTGTTATGATCGGATGCCTGTATGCAGTTTGCTTTCACTCTCACTTAGACTTGTCAATCAAATGGTCTTTGTATTACATGTATGTATTTTGGAGACTTGTTTTCTAATTGTTCAAATGTTGGGAAATCTTTGTTTTGGTGAACATCCGTTCTTCACTGATTCAATGTGCCTTGTGGTTGAAGGGTTTGCTCTCTCCACAATTCATGTAGGAAATTAATCACCATATGAAGATACTGTAGAGCAGAGATGCCTCAGATTGAGCTATAGTAAAAGCAGGAGTTCATCATGACTGCCCCATCTACTTTTCACTGATTTCTTCTCAAAGTGTGCCTTGCCCTGCACTAGTCCTGCATGATGTGTAATTTTCTGGTTTAAAAGCGTAAAGAATTCAGTGTTCTACAAGTCTATTAATTTTGATGTATGTGGTCTAATATTCTGAACTCAATGGTCCAAACTGGAATGTCCCTCTTCTCACCTCTTTGCGTAGCACGTCTGTTGAACCAAATTTATACAAGGGAATAAGTAACACCGGGCACAGAGTAACTTCATTTCCATAACTTTTTCTGTCCACAAACTCCACACCAAGTTGCCTTTCTTTGCATTGTCATTCTGTACCAGAATTCACAGACTAGGCAATTTGTAATGAACAGAAATTCAGTGATTCCTAGCTCAAGAACGCCAATACCTTTCTGATGACAGTAACCATGATGATAGTGCAATCAAATATGGCTTTCTTCCATTTCATGATTTGCTACCAATCCAAATTCAAGGTTCTTTGATCAATTATTCCCAAGCTTAAAAAAACACATTATGTAATTATCCTCTCCAGTTCTGTGTTTCACAATTGGCTTTGTCCCTTTCTGCAACCAGAGAGCACATGCTTTCCCCACACTGCCGTGGATCCCCAGTCATTTCACTGAAAGTCCTTACACCCGTTTATTTATCTGAAAACCAGGTTTTCTCTGAAAAATACTTCTTTTTATCAACCCCACATGAGGAATACTTTTTATTCTTCTGATTCCTGGAAGATGGCTTAGAGAGAAACATTGGTAATTTTCTGGCTCATATATATATATCCTAAAGTAAAGTCCATGCTTTCATTAAGTTTCATGAGAACTGGGTAGGCTGTCATTTCCTGGTCCTTATGGATGCCTACCTCTGTAATCTTGACCACCTTTATTCACTAACCACAGCCTTGGAGATGTGGCTCTCAGCCTCTTTCTGTACTCTCACAGGAGAGTCAGTCATCATCAGGTGGGCAATTTCAAGATGTAGATGACCTTTCCTATAAATAACCTTGAAACAACTTGACATTAATGTCACCATCTTCACCGCCATTTTCCATTTTCTAAACGACAGTCACAAAAACTTTGTGTCTTGCCACTTGTACTGCTTTACATGAAATATTGAAATTAAAAATAAAAGTGTTCTACTGTTATTGTTAACTTCAATATTAGGAGATACTGTGCTGAGACTGAAGAGGGAAATCCCAAACGTGTTGGCCTCTGACAATAGGCCAAAGGTCTGTCTCCTGGTTCTGGTAACCTGAACCCTCTGCTACGGTCTGTGCCTCTTTCCTATCTTTAGTCCATGTTTCCCATCAATTATAACACTGATTTAGGCAAGGTGGAGATGGGCAGAGAACGCCCTTCTTCACAAATTCTGATTAAATCCAGTTTTCTTCCACCAACATCCATCTCTGAATCTCTCAGTAGAGCATCACGTGTTGGAAAGCTTAAGGTACAGGAACACGGAATGCACTGCTCTTGCCGTCTTTTACTCCTATTCTTTTCATTCTTGGGTAATTATTGATTGCTTTTCCATCTTCTTATTCACTGTCCCAGGTTCAACACCTTCATGGTTTTATTTTATTTCCTTCCTTTGCCTGACACGTGAATACCTTGATTCAACATATTGGTTAGTGTCCCAAAACTCATGCTCCTCCCCCTCACAATCACAGATGCTTTGGGATCATTTGTTCTCTTCCCAAGCAGTCATCTCATCATTAGATGTATCCAGAATTCTGAATTTAGAGACAATAAAGTAATTTTATAAATCAGTGCCAACTATTTGATCTCCAGATGGTGTCCAGCAAAGATCAGCAAATCTTTTTCAAGGCCCTAGTTATGTTCTCTCCAATTTCCTCTATTTGTCATTTCTAAATAAACTAATAACTTTATACTTCCTATAAAGCCACCATCTCCCTTGCTATTAGGCAGATAAACTGTTTCTTGGAAGCATCTGGGCATTATCTTGTATTTTGTATGATGTTTTCTTTGCCAATCCATAGTCACAAACCTGTGAGATTATCATAGCTTTTGGAAAATGAACTTGTTCTTTCTCCTTCTTATTTCCTCAACATGTTCTATTATGGCAATAATCTCTTCTCAAACTCTCAAACTCAAGAATGATTCTATTTGGAAGAGTGCAGGAGTAAAAGAAGTTGACTTTTTTATTGTTTGATTTTTAAAGTTAAAATAAACAAAGTTTATTGTAACTATCTTTGAACACAATAACTTTTCTTAGAAAATAAAAACAGATCTATAATTAGCAAAGTATCTTTCAAAGTAAAAAGCAAATAAAATGAAGAATTTTCTTAAAGCTGAAATAATTTGCCACCAAAAGATTTCTCTTTTCATAAATGGTAAAGGATATAAGCAATGAGCCCAAAAGAAGCACAAACCTGGAAGATGGAATAAAGGACTTAAGAAATGTCAAATGTGGCCACCACATAGAGCTAATTAACAACTGTTTAAAATGATGACCATAGTACAAGAGGACTGGTGGGTTTGCTATGTAAAAACAACAACAGCACAGCAGAAAGGCTCAGATCTATTAAAACTACTATAAAAATTTTACTGAAATAAATTACTGAATGTAATTTATGGGGGAAAATATCAAGGAAAATAGAAAATTTTGCTCCTAACTAAGAAAGGAATAAGACTAATATAAATAATAATAAAAGGAACAAAAGAAAAAAGCAATGAATAAAAGCAGACAGATAGAAAATAACAATCTTACCTCCCTATTAAATAACTTAATAAGGACATCTCATGGACCGAGGATTCCAATGAGAAGTTTAGATATAAAGCAAATCAACATAAATGAAAGAATATCAAGATATGTTACCCAATCTTTTCTATTCTGACATGGAAACTTTGGAGTTGATAGCAATGGAGAAACTGTTATGAGCAAAGTTTTCTGTCTTTAGAACATCCAACAATAACAAAAATAAACAAATTTACAAAGGTACCCCTCAGTCACTGTGCAGTCACCAGAAATGCTTGTCAGCTTGGAGGAGGATAACAAGTTTTACTAATCAATTTTTATTCAATATTGGTTTCCCATATATTTTCACTTCTATAATTGACTAACCTCAGAAACTCATGCTTATTTTCTCTTGTTCTGTCCCTTCTTTAAAACGGTCTTGTTCTTTGTTAGAGATGGTCTACAGCCTAGAGTATTAACTCTAACTACCTAGCACATTAAGCCAGTTATTTATGATTTGTCCATTTCCATGGGTATCTCCCAGGAGGTATGAACACTAATTTTCTTTCTTTTTTATCTGTGTTGTTGCTGTTGTTAATTTGAGAGTTATTACCAAGCTGAGAATGTGGAAGGGTAGAGAAAGTTCTTTTCTTCCATAGCAACCATATGATTTTTACAGCATACAATTTGAAACAAGTAAACATAAAGGAAAGAAAGGAATGGAAAACATGCTAGAGAAAAACAGTGTACCTCAAACCAATAACATTTAAGGTAAGAATCATAGTAAAGAATTGTAGGGAGTTTCAAAATATTAAAGAAAAGTAACTACAAGAATACATTCTAAAATTTGATGTATTCTAAATAATGGTTATCAAGATGACTTTAAAATATATGATAATTGAAATGTCTATTTTATTTAAGAAAGTTTGACATATTTCCACAAGAAGAAAATGAACATCAAAATGAATAGCCTACTGTGAGTTACAAAATATAAAGTTCACAGATACAATATGCCAAACCCAGAGCTCATAGATACAAAGATGGAAACAAGCAAAATTAGTCTGCAATGACAAAAGTCAGAAGGGTCGCTGACCTTGGGGAGGAGTATTGCCTTCCTAGGTAATCAATTGGGCTTCTTGTTGTTAATGTATGTCTCCTGATGTGGACTGTGCATTCTTTTTTTTTTTTTTTGAGATGATCATGTAGTTTTTATTTTTCAGCTTGTTTATATGGTAGATTACATTGACAGATTATCATATGTTGAACCATACCTGCATCTCTGGGATAAAGCCAACTTGATCATAGTGGATGATGGTTCTGATGTGTTCTTGGATTTGATTTCCCAATATTTTTTTTATTCTTTTTTAATTAAAATTTCCAACTGCTCCCCGTTTCCCATTTCCCTCCCCCTCCTCCCACATATTGCCCCCTCCCCCTTCCCCTCCCCCACCCCCACTCCTCTTCTCCTCCCCCCAGTCCACTCCCCCTCCCTCTCGATACTGAAGAGCAGTCCAAATTCCCTGCTCTACAGGAAGACCAAGGTCCTCCCACTTCTATCTAGGTCCAGGAAGGTGAGCATCCAAACAGGCTATGCTCCCACAAAGCCAGTTCATGTATTAGGATCGAAACCTAGTGCCATTGTCCTTGGGTTCTCATCAGCCTTCATTGTCTGCCTTGTTCAGAGAGTCCAGTTTCAACCCATGCTTATTCAGTCCCAGTCCAGCTGGCCTTGGAGAGCTCCCAATAGATCAGTTCCACTGTCACAGTGGGTGGGTGCACGCCTCGTGGTCCTGATTTCCTTGCTCATGTTCTCCCTCCTTCTGCTCCTCATTTGGACCTTAAGAGCTCAGACGGTTGCTCCAAATTGGGTCTCTGTCTCTCTCTCGATCCATCGCCAGATGAAAGTTCCTGTGCCATTCTCCTTGGCCTCTCGTCAGCTCTCATTGTCCGCCACATTCAGAGAGTCCGGTTTTATCCCATGTTTTTTTCAGTAGCAGTCCAGCTGGCCTTGGTGAGCTCCCAATAGATCGGCCTCCCTGTCTCAGTGGTTGGGTGCACCCCTCATGGTCCTGACTTCCTTGTTCATGTTCTCTCGCCTTCTGCTCCTCATTATAACCTTGGGAACTCAGTCCGGTGCTCCAGTGTGGGTGTCTGTCTCTATCTCCATCCATCGCTAGATGAAGGTTCTATGGCGATATGCAAGATATTCATCAGTATGATTATAGGATAGGTTCATTTCAGGTTCCCTATCCTCAGGTGCCCCAATGAACTAACTGGGGACATTGTCCTGGGCATCTGGTAGTCATTCCAGGTTCAAGTCTCTTGCCAACCCTTAGGTGGCTCCCTTAACTAAGGTATGAGTTTCCCTGCTCCCCATCCAACCTTCCTTTAACCCCAATCACCCCGATTCCCCCAGTTCCCCTCATCCTCTCCTTCACACTTTTCTCTCCCCATCACCCCTCATCCCCATCCCACCCCACCCCCCAAGATTCCAATTTTTTGCCCATCAATCTTGTCTATTTCCCATAGCTGGGAGGATATCTATATGTTTTTCCTTGGGTTTACCCTCTTGTTTAGCTTCTTTAGGATCACAAATTATAGACTCAGTGGCCCCTATCCATGGCTAGAAACCAATTATGAGTGAGTACATCCCATGATCTTCTTTTTGGGTCTGGGTTACCTCACTCAGGATAGTATTTTCTATTTCCATCCATTTGCATGCAAAATTCGAGAAGTCATTGTTTTTTACCGCAGACTAGTACTCTAATGTATATATATTCCACACTTTCTTCATCCATTCTTCTATTGAAGAGCATCTAGGTTGCTTCCAGGTTCTGGCTATTACAAATAATGCTGCTATGAACATAGTTGGACAAATGCTTTTGTCATATGCTAGGGCATCTCTTGGGTATATTCCCAAGAGTGCTATTGCTGGGTCCAGGGGTAGGTTGATCCCAATTTTTCTGAGAAACCGCCACACTGATTTCCAAAGTGGTTGCACAAGTTTGCAGTCCCACCAGCAATGGATGAGGGTACCCTTTTCTCCACAACCTCTCCAGCAAAGGCTATCATTGGTGTTTTTGATTTTAGCCATTCTGACAGGTGTAAGATGATATCTCAAAGTTGTTTTGATTTGCATTTCTCTGATCGCTAAGGAGGTTGAGCATGACCTTAAGTATCGTTTGGCCATTTTAACTTCTTCTGATGAGAATTCTCTGTTCACTTCAGTGCCCCATTTTTTAATTGGGTTAATTATCCTTTTAGAGTCTAGTTTCTTGAGTTCTTTATATATTTTGGAGATCAGACCTTTGTAGGGTTGGTGAAGATCTTCTCCCAGTCAGTAGGCTGCCTTTTTGTCTTAATGACAGTGTCCTTTGCTTTACAGAAGCTTCTCAGTTTCAGGAGGTCCCATTTATTCAATGTTGCCCTTAATGTCTGTGCTGCTGGGGTTATACATAGGAAGCGATCTCCTGTGCCCATATGTTGTAGGGTACTTCCCATTTTCTCTTCTATCAGGTTCAGTGTGTTCAGATTGATATTGAGGTCTTTGATCCATTTGGACTTGAGTTTTGTGCATGGTGATAGATATGGGTCTATTTTCATTCTTCTACACGTTGACATCCAATTGTGCCAGCACCATTTGTTGAAGATGCTTTCTTTCTTCCATTGTATACTTTTAGCTCCTTTATCGAAAATTAGTTGTTCATAGGTTTGTGGGTTAAAATCCGGGTCTTTTATACGATTCCATTGGTCGACTGCTCTGTTTTTATGCCAGTACCACGCTGTTTTCATTACTGTAGCTCTGTAATAGAGTTTGAAGTCAGGGATGGTAATGCCTCCAGAAGTTCCTTTATTGTATAAGATTGTTTTGGCTATCCTGGGTTTTTTGTTTCTCCATATAAAGTTGATTATTGTCCTTTCAAGATCTGTGAAGAATTTTGATGGGATTTTAATGGGGATTGTATTGAATCTATAATTTGCCCTTGGTAGAATTGCCATTTTTACTATGTTGATCCTCCCAATCCAAGAGCAAGGGAGATCCTTCCATTTTCTGGTATCCTCTTCAATTTCTTTCTTCAATGCCTTAAAGTTCTTGTCAAATAGATCTTTCACTTCCTTGGTTAGAGTTACCCCAAGATATTTTATGCTTTTTGTGGCTATCGTGAAAGGTGATGATTCTCTTATTTCCCTCTCTGCTTCCATATCCTTTGTGTATAAGAGGGCGACTGATTTTTTGGAGTTGATCTTGTATCCTGCCACATTACTAAAGGCGTTTATCAGCTGTAGGAGTTCTTTGGTGGAGTTTTTGGGGTCGCTCATGTACACTATCATATCATCTGCAAATAATGCAAGTTTAACTTCTTCCTTTTCAATTTGAATCCCCTTATGTTGTCTTATTGCTATTGCTAAAACTTCAAGAACTATATTGAAGAGGAATGGAGAGAGTGGACAGCCTTGGCGTGTTCCTGATTTTAGTGGGATGGCTTTAAGTTTCTCTCCATTTAATTTGATATTAGCTGTCGGCTTGCTGTATATAGCTTTAATTAAATTTAGGTATGACCCTTGTATCCCTAATCTCTCCAAGACTTTTATCATAAAGGGATGTTGAATTTTGTCAAATGCTTTTTCAGCGTCTAATGAAACGATCATATGGTTTTTTTCTTTCAGTTTATTTATATGATGGATTACATTGATAGATTTGCGTATGTTAAACCAGCCCTGCATCTCTGGTATGAAGCCTACTTGATCATAATGGATAATTTTTCTAATGTGTTCTTGGATTCGGTTTGCCAGAATTTTGTTGAGGATTTTTGCGTCGATGTTCATGAGTGAGATTGGCCTGTAGTTTTCTTTCTTGGTTGGGTCTTTGTGTGGTTTTGGTATCAGAGTTACTGTAGCTTCATAAAAGGAATATGGCAATGACTCTTCTGTTTCTATATTGTGAAATACCTTAAGGAGTATAGGTATTAGGTCTTCTTGGAAGTTCTGGTAGAATTCCGCATTGAAACCATCTGGTCCTGGACTTTTTTTGGAAGGGAGGTTTTTGATAGCAGCTTCTAATTCTTCACGACTAACAGGTCTATTTAGGTTGTTCACCTGGTCCTGGTTTAACTTTGGTATATGGTATTTATCTAAAAAAGTGTCCATTTCTTTTACATTTTCCAGTTTTGTGGCATACAGGCTTTTGTAGTAAGATCTAATGATTCTCTGAATTTCCTCTGTGTCTGTGGTTATGTCTCCCTTTTCATTTCTGATCTTATTAATTTGCAAATTCTCTCTCTGCCGTTTGATTAGTTTGGATAGGGGTTTATCAATCTTGTTGATTTTCTCCAGGAACCAGCTTTTTGATTCATTGATTCTTTCAATTGTTTTCTGTGTTTCTATTTTCTTGATTTCAGCCCTCAGTTTGATTATTTCCAGTCTTCTACCCCTTCTAGGTGAGTCTGCTTCTTTTTTTTCTAGGGCTTTCAGGTGGGCTGTTAAGTCTCCAATGTGTGCTTTCTCTGTTTTCTTTAAGTGGGCAGTATGTGCTACGAACTTTCCTCTCAGGACTGCTTTCATAGTGTCCCATAGGTTTGAGTATGATGTTTCTTTATTTTCATTGTCTTCAAGGAAGACTTTAATTTCTTTCTTTATTTCTTCCTTAATCCAGGTGTGGTTCAGTAGTTGACTATTCAGTTTCCATGAGTTTGTAGGCTTTCTGGGGGTAGCATTGTTGCTGAATTCTAGCTTTAATCCATGGTGATTTGATAAGATACAGGTGGTTATTAATATTTTTTTGTAACTGTGAATGTTTGCTTTGTTACCGAGTATGTGGTCGATTTTTGAGAAGGTTCCATGAGCTGCAGAGAAGAAGGTATATTCTTTCCTATTTGGGTGGAATATTCTATAGATGTCTGTTAAGTCCATTTGATTCATTACCTCCATTAATTCTCTTATTTCTCTGTTAGGTTTCTGTCTAATTGATCTGTCCATTGGTGAGAGAGGAGTATTAAAGTCTCCTACTATTAATGTGTGCGGTTTGATGACTGCCTTGAGTTTTAACAATGTTTCTTTTACGTACGTGGGTGCTTTTATATTAGGGGCATAGATATTCAGGATTGAGATTTCATCCTGATGAATTGTTCCTGTTATGAGTAGAAAATGTCCCTCTCCATCTCTTCTGATTGATTTACGTTTGAAGTCAACTTTGTTAGAAATTAGTATGTCCACACCTGCTTGTTTCCTAGGTCCATTTACTTGATAAGCCTTATCCCAGCCCTTTACTCTGAGTAGGTGCCTGTCTTTGTGGTTGAGGTGTGTTTCTTGTAAACAGCAGAATGTTGGATCCTGTTTTCGTATCCAATCTCTTAGTCTGTGCCTTTTTATAGGTGAGTTGAGTCCATTGACATTAAGTGATATTAATGACCAGTGGTTGTTAACTCCGGTCATTTTTTTAGTAGTAGATTTTGTGTGTTTCCCTTCTTTGAGATGTGCTGGTAAAGGGTCTCTAGATGTCTGAGTTACTGTGGTCATTGTTGGACTCCTTGATTAGTGATTTTCCTTCTATTACTTTCTGTAAGGCTGGATTTGTGGCTACGTATTGTTTAAATTTGTTTTTATCCTGGAAAATTTTGTTTTCTCCATTTATAGTGAACGAAAGCTTGGCTGGGTATAGTAGTCTGGGCTTGCATCCATGGTCTCTTAGTTTCTGCAGTACATCTATCCAGGACCTTCTGGCTTTCATGATTTCCATAGAGAAGTCAGGTGTAAGTCTGATAGGTTTACCTTTATAAGTAACTTGGCCTTTTTCCTTTGCTGCTCTTAGTATTCTTTCTTTATTCTGTATGCTTTGTGTTTTGATTATTATATGGCGAGAGGATGTTTTTTTTTTTTTGATCCAGCCTATTCGGTGTTCTGTATGCTTCTTGAACCTTCATAGGTATATCTTTCTTTAGGTTGGGAAGGTTTTCTTCTATAATTTTATTAAATATATTTTCTGGACCGTTGAGCTGCGCTTCTTCTCCTTCTTCTATTCCTATTATTCTTAGGTTTGGTCTTTTTATTGTGTCCCATATTTCCTGAATATTTTGTGATGAGAATTTGTTGGCCTTGCTGTTTTCTTTGATCAGCGTGTTTATTTTCTCTATGGTATCTTCAGAATCTGAGATTCTTTCTTCTATCTCTTGTATTCTGTTGGTTATGCTTGCTTCTGTAGTCTCTATTCATTTACCTAGATTTTCCATGTCCAGCCAGCCTTCTGTTTGTGTTTTCTTCTTTGCCTCCATTTCAGTTTTTAAGTCTTGAACTGTTTCCATTATCTGTTTGATTGTTTTCCCTTGGTTTCCTAGGGTATCATTCACTGATTTACTCAATTCTTCAAACTTTCTGTTATACTTCTCATCCATTTCTATAAGGGCATTTTTTACGTGCTGTTTAAGGGCGTCAATCACTTTCATAAAGTCAATTTTATCTACTTCTTCATGATTAAGGTGTTCATGTCCTCCTGTTGTGAGTTCGCTGGGTTCTGGTGGTTTCATATAGTTTTTTAGATTGTTGGGTGAATTCTTGCATTGGCGCCTGCCCATCTCTTTCTCCGAATGCTCCCCTATGGATCTTCTTTTACCGGATCAGGTCTCCTTGCCTACTGATGTACCTTCCCAGTAATGGCACTCTGCGGTGATAGCTCTCCTGGTGTTCCAGTGATGTCTCTCCTGGTACCAATATCAGATCTCCGTGCCCAAAGACGGCTCTCCTGGTACCCAGATTAGCTCTCCCACTGCTGTCTCTCCTGGTGCCGAGATCAGATCTCCGTGCAGGTTGGGTAGTTCGTAAACAAAGCCCTTACCTTGCTTGTTGCAGGCAGGTCAGTGAAACAAAGGAAGTCTCGCCTGCCTACTTGCCCTGAGGATTTGCCCCCAGCGCCAGACAGACTGAGCTGGATGGTGTTATGTGTCCAAAAACTGGACTGTGCATTCTTATTATAGTATAAGGACTTTTCTCAAGTAGAGAGCTGGAATTAGCTTTACAAAGATAATCCAGAGAACCTGGAAAATCCAGGGAACTAAAAAGGGTTCATTGGTATGGAAAGGGAAGAAACATTTTAAAGGTCAGTAGAGCACAGGTGCTATGAAGGAGAACAGGGGATTAATGGGGAGCAGAGTGGTAGAGTGGGGCAGAGGAGGAGGTGAGAGGAAAAAGTCATATAGAAACCTACTCAAAAGAGGAACATGGGTTGTACTCACTCATATTTGGTTTCTAGCCATAAATAAAGGACATTGAGATTATAATTCGTGATTCTAGAGAAGCTAAATAAGAAGGTGAACCCAAAGAAAAACATATAAGCATCCTCCTAAATATTAACCTTCATCAGGCGATGAAAGAAGACAGAGACAGAGACCAACATTGGAGCACTGGACTGAAGTCTCACGATCCAAAGGAGGAGCAGAAGGAGAGAGAGCACGAGCAAGGAACTCAGCACCGCGAGGGGTGCACCCACACACTGAGACAATGGGGATGTTCTATCGGGAACTTACCAAGGCCAGCTGGCCGGGGTCTGAAAAAGCATGGGACAAAACCGGTCTCGCTGAGCATAACGGACAATGAGGACTACTGAGAACTGAAGAACAATGGCAATGGGTTCTTGATCCTATGGCACGTAATGGCTTTGTGGGAGCCCAGGTAGTTTGGATGCTCACCTTAATAGACCTGGATGGAGGTGGGTGGTCCTTGGACCTCCCACAGGGCAGAGAAACCTGCTTGCTCTTTGGGCTGAGGAGGGAAGAAGACTTGATTGGGGGAGGGAGAGGGAATGGGAGGTGGTGGCGGGGAAGTGGCAGAAATCTTTAATAATTAAATAAATTAATTAATTAAAAAAAAGAAAAAAAAAGAAACCTACTCATTCATGTAAATGCGCGTGCGCACGCATGTGTGTGTGTGTGGAGGGGGGCCAGGTATTGTAAAGATAGTTCTAACTTCACAATCATTACGAGAAACTAAAAGATTGTCTGAAAACTGGAAACCAGAGGAAATTAGCCTTTGATAAAAATATAAGAAAATTACTCAGATTTTCTATATGCATTTACACTTTCATCAAAAATGTTCCCCTCCCTCAGGTTTCTCTATCTTTCTATTTTTTCCCTGTTTTTTCTTCCTTGCACAAGTGATGAAATTCTCACAAGCAATTTAATTGTATGCTCAACTCAGCACATCAGGCTCCACAAGCAGCTCAACAGTATGCTTTAGATGCTCACAGTTCATACAAATTACTTGGCCATTTCCATTACAACCTATGGCTTGAGTCTTCATGGTTTTACATAGACAGCTAAGCCATCAAGATGTGAAGTGACTTTCCTGATATCTGTATTAAATCATTAGGTTTGAAATTGAATCTTTGATCTACTTCCTCTGAATTTAACAAAATTTCTTTTGTTTTTTTGTTTTGTTTTGATTTGGTTTGGTTTGGTTTTTTGAGACAGAGTTTTACTGTAGCTCTGGAGCCTGTCCTGGAAATAGCTCTTATCGACCAGGTGACCTCAAACTCACAGAAATACACCTGTTTCTGCCTCCTGCATGCTGAGATTAAAGGCGTGTGCCACCACTGCCAGCTGAATTTATCAGTTTTGTCACTCTCCAAATTCTTTACATAAGGCAGTGTTCTCCACGTCAATGTGAAAACAAAATACTAAATCATCTATTAGTGTGGGAAGTCCTTCTGTATATGTGTTGCTTTTATTGGTTAATGAATAAATATGTTGTTGCCAGTGACTTAACAGAATAGTCACTGTGACAGTGAATGAATTCCAAGCAGATAGAGGAGAAAAGGAGGCAGAGTCAGGGACAAGCCATGTAGCCACTGCAGGAGACAGATGCCTCTGCCAGAAGCAGCCATAACTTTGTTTGTAGGCCATGACCTCTTAGATGCACAGATTAATGGAGATGAGTTAGTTTAGGATAGAAGAGCTAGCTAAAAAATACACTAAATCTATAGACCGAACAGTATTCCAAATAATATAGTTTCTGGGTGATTATTTTGGATTTGAGCATCTGGAAACAAACGTACATCCTCCGACTACAATATATGATGCCATTTATGTGTTTAGAGAATAGAGCAATGATTATCAGCGGAAAAGGAATGAGAGGATAGGCAATTACTGGTCACAAGGAGCAGACCAGGCAGAAGGGATATACTTTGAGATCTATTGCATAGTATTATATATACACCAAATTATTATGTATCCAACAAAATAACCAAAACTGTCAATTTCAAATAATGTCTTATCACAAAAAGGAGATATATAATCAAGATGATATGTTAATTAGCTTGGCATGCTGATTCTTATTGAATGTACAGTTCAAAACATCAAATTAAACCTCATAAAACATAGAATTATAATTTGTTAGTTTAAATAATTCTAACATATAATTGAATTAATAAAACAATATCCTCTATTCATAAGTTGTTTTTAAACCTTGAAAAAAAAGAAAGGCAAATGTAGCAATATAATCTAGTGAATAATCTAAAATATTATATAATAGAAATGAGATGTAATTGAATAAGACAGAAAGGAAAGGATAATTTTAGAAGGAAGAAATGATGGATATGAAGAACATACTTCATATGATGAACACATGATGAGTATGACTGTCAACAATTCATATTGCTGCCAAAATAATGTTTATCACTGTTTAGTGATGTGTATATTCTAGTCTTATTTCTAAGTAACTAAATCACAGAAGGTTTTTCTCAATTTTTCATTTCATTTAGTATGTGTATGTATGTGTGTGTGTGTGTGTGCATGTGTATTGTACCCCAACTTTAAAATTTTTACTTTATTTTGCTTTATGTGTCATCTGGCTGACTACCACCTATAATAAACCTGTGATCTGTCTGATGGACAAGTATTAATGTTAAACACTCAGAAATATAATATCATACATACATTGAATGTTTTCATTGCTATCTTTGAGGTCTAATATCCATGCTATTATGAGTGAAATACAATATCCAAACTTATTTTATAGACTACATTCATATGTACCTTTTTCTAGTTGTAATCTAGAATACACCAGAGAACTTTAAAAATGAAAACACAAACTATCAAAAATACGCCCCTTTGTTAACATGTTCCATCTCATGAGCTAAAGACGGAGTCCTTTTATTTTACTTGTTATGGTAATTCAAATGCCTCTATTTCCCACTGCTATATGTATAAGGTTCTAACTACTACTATGGTAACTTGCCACATACTTTTAACTCAGCACATATGTAGTCTTTGTAGTTCTAGAGACCAGAAGATCAAGAATCTCACTGAATCACAGTCCATGTCCTGGCATGGCTGTGTACCTCCTGAAACTGTTAGAGATGTAGCTATTTGCCTTTGCCTATTTCTAGAAGCTTTTGGCATCTCTAAGTCCATAGCCTGTTTCCTTTGCTTTCTTTCTTTCTTTTTTTTTTTTTTTTTTTTTTTGGTTTTTCAAGACAGGGTTTCTCTGTGGTTTTGGAGCCTGTCCTGGAACTAGCTCTTGTAGACCAGGCGGGTCTCGAACTCACAGAGATCAGCCTGCCTCTGCCTCCCAAGTGCTGGGATTAAAGGTGTGCGCCACCACTGCCCGGCCTTCCTTTGCTTTCAAAGCAAGCACTGCCCAACATCTTCAAGTCCCATTCAGATCTTCCCTTCTACTTTTCTCCTGATGAGTAAATGAACTCCATCCAGATAATACAGAATAATTTGCTAATTAAGAGCCTTAATTTCATATATAATTGAAATTTCATTTGGCATACATCTTAGTTCATTTGTTTATGTTAATAATACCTCATGTTATAAAACACATAAAGAAATGGTTTGATTTCAACTTAAAGTTCTGGTCCAATGTTGAAAATCTGAGTCTAGTAATGGCCTTGGAGGACAGAGACTGTAGAAGGAGGCCACTTGTTGGTTCCTGGCTGTTCATCCTCCCCAAAACACATAGAAACTGTATTAATTAAATCACTGCTTGGCCCATTAGCTCTAGCTTCATATTGGCTAACACTTAAATCCCAATTTAACCAATTTCTAGTAATCTGTGTATCTCCATGTGACTGTGGCTTACCAGCTAAAGTTTAAATGTGTCTCCAGTGGCAGCTCCATGGCTTCTCTCTGACTCCTTCTTTCTCCCAGCATTCACTTTAGTTTTTCCTGCCTACCTCTATTCTTTTGCCCTATCAGGCCAAGCCAGTTTTCTTTATTAGTTAACCAATCATATTCTCAGCATACAAAGGGGAATCTCACATTATCTCCTTTTTATGTTTAAATAAAAGGAAGATTTTAACTTTAACATAGTAAAATTACATATAAGAAAACAGGTGTCAAGCAAGAATTACAGTTACAATATTTATATTTTATCTTTTATCATAACTAAGGAAAACTGTAACTATAACTATAAATTCTTCCACTCAATCAAAGAATCGAGAAGGATATTATGTTACCTAATAAACAGGAAGTTCATTGTAAGCAACTTTTAAAACTCTAGAATTGACAGCAATATCTCACTGCCTGGACAGACACCCAAAGTTCTTCTGTACCATTGGTGCATCCATCTTCAGCCTAGTGAACCATAGTATCCAACAGACTTTTCCACAAAGCAGGAAGTTTCAAAGACAGTTTCACCTGTATAGGCAGTTTTTCCATCACTTTCTTCTGTGTCTTGCAGAATGTCTAGCAGACTCTCTCTAATCTTTCATAAAGTAGGAAGCCAGAAGGATTATCTCATTTTTAGGTAAGTTCAGCAGTCATTTCTCTACAGGTCCTGCATGCCCAGTTCATCAAGCAGTCCATGCAAGAGCAGTTTCTTGCCCAAATGGCTAACCAATGCCATAAGTAGCCTCTTCCATGTCCATATTCCTCTTGAAGTAGCTTGGTGTTGCCAGAAGCAAATGTGTCTCATTGTCATGAAAAGTCCTAAATTCTTAAAACATTTTAAATGCCATATTCTGAAGGTCTTTGAAAGGTTTAAAGAATGCCTATCCATCTGACATACATGTCTGTACATCTCAGAAATATGACATGACTACAAGCTTGACTATTAAAGATGGTCATCTATTAACCTGTATTTCTTAATTACATTACATTTTTAAATAAACTGTACAAATACAATATCTTAATTGAGAGCAGAAATATACACATAAACCAAGATCAATACCAATGCAAATCTCTATAGCATATCCCCCTTTAAATGTAAACAAACATTTATAAACAATATTTGGGACTATGGGCATAGTTCTTCTTCAAACTTCTTCCTGCTGTTTATTGGGAAAAGTAATTTTTGAGAGGTGTTCAAGGTGACCTTTCAGGGGATCTTGGTCCATCAAACTACATTGGCCTGTAATGAATCCATAGGTTCTCAGCCTTTGTGGAAACAAAAGAAAAACATATTTTCCAAAGCCACATATCCTTAGACCCAAATTTTGAAGACAAGATACCTTTAAAGTATAAATGTTGGCTACTTAGCTCCTTCACAGTCAAAATATTCAAAGAAAACAAAATAATATACATAATGCAGACTATGAATATTCCATCTTTTTATGGTTTATTTCTTTTTACTGTCTTTTTAATGACTACTTTTTTTCTTCTCTTCATAAATGTCTATATATTTTTTCCTCTCTCTCCCAAGTCTACATACATTTATCAACACTGTGACTCATTTAGAAGTCTTTTATATCCAAATCTGTCCTATTGTATATCTGTAATTCTTTACTGTCCAGGAGCATTTCTTAAAATGCTAAGCACTTCTTAAAAATTTAAGCTGCATCATAGCAGTGCCTGCCTGACCAGCCCAGTTAAGCATGGCCATTGCTAGACATAATATGGCAGTACTTGCCTGCCATTCCCAGTCCAGCACAGAGGAGCCACTCACTGCCTCTGAGAGCCACACACACTGCCCCAGTCCCGGGCACACAACCAGTCTATGTTGCCATAAAGCAAGCCATAACACACTGCTCACAAACTCTATCCAAATGTTGGGTCTCCTGAAAAAGCCAGAAGTTGTGCTGGCAGTAAGGCCCAGAAAAACATCATTCCATGGGTTTTTTTTTTTTTTTTTTGCTACTGCTGAATCAGGAAATCCTCTCTTAAAGGAGCTGTGACACACTGCCAGTAAAATGCTGGTTACCAAGAAGCCATGCTTAACTCTGTTCTTTTGTGTCTAGAATTCCTTTTCATACTTCTCAAGTTTCACATAGATTTAGTCCACCATTTGGGAATGCCAATTTGTAGAAGGAGACTGCTTGCTGTTTCCCAGCAGTTCAGCCCTGATAAAAACATATAGAAACTGTATTAATTAAATCACTGCTTGGTCCATTAGTTCTAGCTTCTTATTGGCTAACATGTATATCTTAGTTTAATCCATTTCTGGTAATCTGTGTATCACCACATAACTGTCACTTACCAGCTAAAGTTTCAGTATCTGTCTCTGGCAGCAATTTCATGGCTTTTCTCCGACTCTGCCCTTCTTTCTCCCAGCATTTAGTTTAATTTTCCCTGCCTACCTCTATTCTTTTGTCTTATCAGGCCGAGCCAGTTTTCTTTATTAATTAACCAATCATATTCACAGCAAACAAAGGGGAATCCTACATCTAGAAGCCATGCAAGGCATCATACATAACAATAGTTGTTGGGAAAAAGTTTTATCTTTTACAATCTCTTTCTCCTTTTCAGACAGGAAGCATTTATTTATTAAGGCCCATCTCGTGGTCATATCTCTAACAACTTATCTCCCAATGGTTCTGCATCGTTAGATTGAATTGCCAACTTCTTAGTAGCTCATGATTAGTATCAAATTCAAAATGAGTTTTGAAGGAGAAAACCACATTCCCACCATAGAACAATGTAACATATTGAGCTCATGTGCACACTTTCGGAAGAAAGCATTCCCTGTGCATTGACTATCAACCCTATTTTGAATCTCTGGACAATTTTTTACTAGTCTCCACACTGGTGTCCATCTATAAATCAATTAATACACTCTATCTGAACAATCTTTCCATAATAATAATAGTCTCCATACCATTGGACTAACAGTAAAATTCTCTGCCATGGACATCATTGCCAAGAGAGTAAAATAATTGAGAATTTTAATAGAAAGTAAAATGAAGATGATGAGGAAATGAGTAATACAATAAACTCATGGACAAAATACCTCTGTATAAGCTTTTATGTATAAATAGTGATCATATAAAAGCCTCCCAAAGGGAGTAGTAGCACTTGTTGGAATAGGAGTGGTCTTGGTGGAGGAAATGTGTCACTGTGGAGACTGGATTTGAGGCTTTATATATGCTCAAGCCATGCCCAGGGAGATAGACCACTCTCTGTTGCTTTCTGATCAAGGTGTAACAAACACCATGTCTGCCTGCTTGCTGCCATGTCCTGCCATGATGATAATGGATTAAATCTCAGACAATGAAAACGACCACAATTCAATATTTTTTTTCTTTGTAAGAGTTGCCATAGTCATCATGTCTCTTCACACCAAAAGAAACCCTAACTACGATGGTATAATTCTTGGCAAATCATTGGAAAGAATTGTTGTTCAGTGAGGTTTAACATAAATTATGCCTGAGAGCTTCTGATAAACATACTTGCATAAGGCTTAAGTGAAAAAGTGTGAGCAAGTTTTGTCACAGTTTAGAATGAAACATACAAAACACATTTTCTGTGCATGTGAAATCAGCTATATAAATTAAGTAGGTAGTCAAAAGACTCGTAGAGAGGACAGACCAGTGTAGTGACTCCATGCACCTGGTGAGAGTCTGTTTCTCTGACTGTGTGTCCAGCAGGTCCTCTGCTCTCCTCTGTCCACCCACACAGTTCTCAGCGAGACAAGACCTGTCATTTGGAGGCTGACATTTGAGATAGGCTGGTCATTAAATGCATTCCTGGCCAGTCAAGCAAGAACTCAACTTCAGAGTCTACAGTCTGGCAGGGTCAGCCCTGGTTGCTGACAGACACCCACACGCATCATGGAGGTTGGTGATCTGAGGGTTGACAATGGAGCGAAAAGAAACATAGTAGGAAGACAAAACTCAAAAGATCAAAAGGAGAGTGACACACGAGACGGCAGGTCAGGACGGTCACCACCCTCATAGGGTTGTGAATGTGGGAGCCATATCAACCATCTCTCCCCTCTTCTGATTTTGACCCCCAAATAAAGTGCTCATAGAGCCAGAGACTTCTGAAGGAATACTCAGAAAAGCAACAATAAGAGAAAGAATAAGAACCTCTATTTAATACTTAACAATACTCTCTCATGAGCTCCTTACAGCAATCACCTAAGGTTGAAACTAATACTATGGTACCCATTTTCTGAGAGGCAAATAATGCTTAAATTGAGAAATTGAGGAATAGAAACCATCTCAAAGTAAATAGAGACAAAGAATTCAGAGTCAAGATTTTGTTTAAAGTGCTCTTTCACTCACAGGTATGCACTAGCAATGAAAAGTGAATAAACAGGAGGCCTTTTTCCCCTTCATGTCTCGTTAGTGAGTTTATATACTGTGTTTGTGCGTGTGCAAACTTGTAAATAATCTGAAAGAGATAGAACAGGGGCTACTCCTGTGCTTTTATCATTGGAGGAGAGGGGCTTGAGAATTATTTTGGCTTAGTATTCTAGCCATCCAAAATCCAGTTAGGAAAAGATACAACACACACACACACACACACCCCTCACACACCATACACATATACACTTCATTTTCATTCTTGGAGAAATAAAATCTACAGTGAGTATTTCCCTTTGACTCTTGAGTAATAGTCAGTGTGTGCAAACAGTCCATCGACTTCAGACATAAGACCTCCTGTTGGTGCAGAGAACTCTGCTGCTCAGGTCCCTCTAATGAGAAGGGTCCTCTCACCACATGTAATCCTGTATGGAGGAGATCAGTATATATCAGTTCTCCAGTTGAGAATCCCATGGACTTTGTCTATATAAAAGGCATGGTCCCTCTCTTGGGGCTCTAAAGTTATTCTCCCAATGTGGAAATGTGACCTTGAGATCTCAAGACTAGTTCATTTCTTATGTGATTTTCACATTTCCCAAGTAGCCACCGGCCAGAATGCAGCCTTAAAGCTGAATTTCGTTTCTTTGGGGCTGCCTTGGTTTTGCCTTTGAAGTGGAAACCTGGGAGCAGTTATCTGCCAGGCAAGATAAGTACTCCCAGGGTTTTCGCAGGAGGCCAAGACTAACAAAGGAGGGATCAGACCTCCTGAGTGTGCTTTCCATCCACCAACTCACAGTGCAGAAGAGAGTAATCAGGGCTCTTTCCACAGAGTGCTCCAGGAGTGAATCCAATCAAATTAAACGAGAGTCAAAGAAAAAGAAACGAAATAGCTTCAAAAGAGAACCCGCAGTTGTAGACTTGCCTGTCAATCAGCAGGAGCCACAAACCAATCAGAGGTGAAGCTATAAAAAAAGAAAAGTTTCAAAGAAAATGCATTTGAATCAGTTGCATTCCTTGGGAGTAGAGCAAAGAAGCGATACCTGGTCAGCTGGCACAGGGTGCTGAAGATGACTGATGATAACCTGGCACATCTAAGCATGTCATTAAGGGTCTCATATGACCATCTGAATCACAGGACTTACAAGTAGTCTCATAGTCTGTGACATCACGAATGTATCTGAGATATTAGGAATGCAGGCTTGTGTGAGGCACATAAGTTTATTTGCTTGTGTTTTTTCTTCTTAGTAGTATAGGAACATATTTAGCCATCTAAAACAGGTAGTTAAATATCTATATTTCTAACTATATGGCATTTTTATGCTACTTTCAAAAAGCAGAACCCCAAATAGTCTTCACTGACTACACTGTGTTCTGTGTTCAGTAGGGACTGGACTCATTTAAAACATAGGACTTGGGTAACCTGCAGTCTGGAGGGAACCAGATTTATAGAATCAGGTATGGCCTTATCAGACAAAACCTAATTAGCTTGCTGAAATGGGATCATGATGAAAATTGGGGCAATCGTATGGTGGGACTAGTGACCTCCTGGCATGCAGCATCATTTGTAAGAGATGGTAGTGAGAAAGACACTTAGGAAAAGAATAGAAATCTTAAGAAGACTTCAAGTTATCTGTTTGGCTGCAGTCAGTGGAGTGTACTGCCCAGCAGGAAATTTTGTGTCCTGTTGGAATTGTAGAACCTGCCCTAAGGTATAGTAGTAAGGATGGTATCCAAATCAGGACCATCCTGTTTATTTTCTGACATCTCAGTAAGGAGGAAACATGACCTTTGATGGGTACCCCCACACTAATCTCCAGGATCTGTGAGTGTTGAGTTTATGTAAATGACACTTTAAAGCTTAGATCAAGTGAAGGATCTTGAGATGGGGATTCTAGCCTGGAATATGAAAGAGGGAGTTTTAAGTGTCAGAATCAGAAATGGTGATACAATTGAAAGATCCAAGCAGAGAGTGGGGAGGGAGAGGAGAGAGAGAGAGAGAGAGAGAGAGAGAGAGAGAGAGAGAGAGAGAGAGAGAGGAGGGAGAGAGAGAGAGAGAGACAGAGAGAGACAGAGATATTCTGCTGACTTTGGATGTCTGACCTCCAGAAACCTGAAAGAAAATGGGTACAATATAGAAGCGACACTAGAAATTAATATAGGCAACTCAAAAAAATATTGATTCATGGATAAGTTGAGGTCTCATATCATAAGTTCAACTTAAATTAAACATTATAGATACATGACAAAAATTATACTTCTTTGGGGTACTTAAAGAATATTTGCTTTTACAGAGATAGCATACTACATATAACTAAATAAAAAATGCAACTAGTACCAAAGGTACCATTATTTAATTAAGGAATAACAGGCAATTTTGTATTTATATAAACAGATGCTCTACATTGTCATCAGTAAGAAAATATAAACTCACCAGAATAATATCTCAGAAAAGATTTTCAGCAAGGTGTGATGGTATGTACCTGTATTCACAGGCCTGGAATACAGGAAACTTGTACAATGAGTTATCTTATCTAAAGTATAAGATTATATATGATATTACAAAACTCTATTACTTTTAAAAGTAACAGACTGAGCATGTACAGAGAGCCCTGACCTTAAAGAACCCAATGCTTAGTGGATGATGTAGCAAGAACAAGCCTAGAGCACAACATCTATTACTGAACAGTACTACGTGTTCTAAATACATGCATGTCTAAAATGCCAGTGGGCTAGGGACACAGAAATGGGAGTAAGGAGAAAACTGATTTATTATGAATGTAATTATCTCCACTTTCTTTGTCTTGGTTTAGAAATTCTTTAAAATCAAAGAGAATACTAGCAGAAAACCATGTAATTGACCCACTGTATTTGAAGGTGGGAATTAAAACAACTATCTTTGCAGACTGGACAGAGACCTTAAGCTAAATGCAAAACCAAGAAATGACTGTGATTGGCAGTGGTAAGCAGACTATTCAGGGAAGCAATTTGATTCTTTCTCTCTCTCTCTCTCTCTCTCTCTCTCTCTCTCTCTCTCTCTCTCTCTCTCTCTCTCTCAGAATCCTTTTCAGTAAAAAACAAAACCAACTCGTGCTTTTTATCATTTATAAACAGGTGGTGGGGGACTGGTCCCATGAGTGGCAGCAGCAGCAGATGCCCTGAGGCCTCAGCGTGTCCCCTTGGAGAGTGGGAGACCATGACAGGTGAGAGACAGATACACCATGCAGTGAGAGAGTTTGGGTATAGAGTTTGTTTGTGGGTTATCTTTTCGGGACACTCTTCCCTTTTGGCTTAGTGGCTCTTGTGCAACTGCCCTTTCTTGGCTCTGCCCTAGCACGGCGCTCACTAAAAAGTGCATTCATTTTGTGGACCCAGGCCCCTCAGATCTATGGATGCTTTTGAGGATACTGCTCCATTCTGGCCTAGTGCTTCTTGGGTGACTGCCCTTTCTTGGCCCCCATTATCTTATGAACTAATGGATAATGATCTGAGGCAGTTGTTTATTTTTCTGCCTCACCTGTGGGAAACAGGCTGACATTTCTAAGTTCTACAAGTGGATGACTAAAGTTAAAGAGTTACATCATGTGGACAACCATGGCTACCGCCATTTTCTTTGAGATTAACAAAGGGAGAAGCCAGAGGTTCCTCCACTAGCCAAAGACTGCCGGCAGCAGGCTCTCCACATGCAGTCATCCCTAGCAAGCTTCCTCTTGCTCACTTTTCATTTAACTTTATGTGGAACTTAAATTCAACTGTGTGTAAATATATGTATGTTTACTGTTAAATGTTATAATTGTCTGGCATTATATCTCATTCCAGACTAAGAAGACAATAAGTCTCATGCTTTACACTGGTATGTTCTTTTAAATCTCTTACAAAAATACCGTATACATAATCCAACCCAAATTTAAAATATATTAAGCTGTTTTCCACTATTGTCAATTCTACCATTAAGCTTCTATTGCAAGCAGTTTTTTCTTCTTTGTTTTCCACAAGTATAAATCTTACCTGTTAAAAACCAGTACAGTCAAATCTACTCTCCAGGCAGATTCTATGCTGTAGTTATAACTTATCTATACCTTATAAAGAGCACTCAAAGGCTTGAAGATCTGGGTAATATGGCATTTAAATGTTTAATTATTAAAACACTTTTCATAACAGAGAGGCAGGTTGGCTCCTAGTAGCAGCACAATATTTTCTTCAAAGAAGACAGAAGACAGATGGACACAGAACAACATCCATCTGCAATTTGCTTCATCAACAGCCAAGCACTGACTACTGGGAAAAACTACCTTTCATCTAAACTGAAGATCTCCAGACATGGACAAAGAATTGAATGGAATCGACAATCTAACTGCTCAGGTCAAGGTAGACTTGTCTTCCTACAGATTTTCTAATCCTCAGGATCTTCTAAAACCTGGCAGGCCCCGTAGTAAACAACAGAAGGCAAACACAATCCTGGTGTCCCTGGTCTTAAAACCAGGGAAGATCCTGAGGAGCGGCTCTCAGTAGCCAACCAAGTAAGTTCTCTGTTGTCTTTTTAATCAATAATTCAAGTAAATTTTATCCTTCTTAAAGATCTCTGATGCAGTTTGACAGCTGAGAGGTTTTAACAGTTTAGAAGGACAAACTCACCAAACAAATTTCCATATAACTTCTTAACATTTCCTAAATAAAGGGTGTTTTAAGATATACAAATACAAGTTATTAAAACGTATACCCGCAAGTTATAAAGGTATGAGGACAAATACAAGTTATCAAATTTCTCTCTCATGCTGACTTTCATACTCTTTAAGATACTTTTCAATGTGCAAAAACATCTGTCACAGTCATTCTGGTATAAGTATGCTGTTCTTTATACAATGTATGTGTCTAAAACTTGTGTTTTCACAAACTCAAAAAATTCTTGTGAGTTCCAGGGAGCAAAATTAAATGATCCATCTTAAACAGGTCAGGTACACCTCTCTCAGTTTCCTGGTTTTGAAAAATTTTTTTTTCTTCCTAAACTTATTATTATTATTATTTTTTTTTGTTCTGCCAACACTCTGCCAGGTCCAAGAGACACCAGACAATTCCACACCACGAATCCTAGATAGGAGTCAAGTGACCAGCTACCCTAGGACATGACCAGCTCCCAGCTTTCTCAGGTCCCTTAAGAAACACTTGAGTGCCCACAAATAAGCAGAAAGCAGTTTTTAGAATCTGCCATCCCAATTCCTTCAACCTACTATGCCTAACTCCCTGCCTTTTTATTATAAGAAAAAGATGAGACTGTTATAATCTGCTGGCCTGATCTGTCACCTGGGTACCCTGTCCCCTTTAAGAGACAAACCACACCCACTCCCAAACTCCCCCTTCCAGTGGAGATCCTGCCTCCTTTCCAGTGCACTCTCTCTGTCTGCTCTTCTTCTGGAGAGGCAGCCTGTGCCTTTCTCTCTCTCCCCATCCCCTGTCCCTCTTCTGAAGAGGTAACTACTGCCTCTCCCTATCCCCAACACCTCTCTCTCTGTCTGACTGCCCTTCTTTTAAAGAGGCAGCTTCTGGACAGGCTCCAAAGCCACAGAGAAACCCTGTCTCGAAAAACCAAAAAAAAAAAAAAAAAGAGGCAGCTTCTGCCTTCTGCCTCTCTCTCTTCTCCCCCTCTTCTTCCCTTATCCCCTTATCCCCTTTCTCCCTTCCCTTCCCTCTCCATAACCCACTAAATAAACTCTATACCCAAACTCTCTCTCTCTGCATGATGTATCTGCCTGTGTCCCACCCACTAAGGGGACTCTCCAGGGTCTCTGGAGACCCTCTGCTGCCCCTTGTGCGACCAGTTCCCACCACCTGTTTGTAAATAAGTGTTGGAAGTTAACTTGCCTTTCTACAAAGCACTTAGATTGTATGAAGGGCTGGCAAGATTTTCTGCCCCTCCACCAAGAATCTATAGTTATGCAGAGCTATTCAGAAGTCAGACTGCCACATGGGCAGGAATTCTTTAGCAGTCATCGTTTGGAAACATCACTGTTGGGATGGTTGCCCTGCCATCCACTGTCTCATAGCCCATTTGCTTTCTAGAAATGAAATAATAGAAGTGAGTTAATCAGCAAGAGGTGTCTGACCTTCATCTTCGTATGATCCAGATTCCTAAAAATGTGGTCAACTTGAAACTTGCGGTATAACTATTTATGGATTGCACAATTCCCTGATAACAATTAGTAGGTATTTTCTGAGAACTCCTGCAGATAAGATATGCAATGGTCCTAGTAATGTAGAAAAGAGAGAGGAGCGAGAGAGAAAATTTTTCAAATGTCACAGCACAGATCACAATGATGAAGTACAACACAGATCTTATACATCTTGTAATTGTTAAGTATAAAACCTATAAATATCTGAATTATTCAGGAAAATAAGTAGCATTCCCTAATTTCAAAAATCTTTTCTCTAAGTAGTAATTGCAATTTTATAAGTCAGCAAACCATGTGAAATTCTGAATATCTGAATTTGAGGGTAATTAATTTGCTATTTATCTTTATTTGATTTATTTGAAAATATCTATGTTTGTATTTATGTGGTCATATCTATTTTTGTTAACTACAAAAGGATCTTTAAAAGAACTATTGTTACATTTTCAAAGGAAAAGGCCTTTGTACAGCATGAACATTGTGAATGGCATCTATATATTTTTAGAAATTGTTTAAGTAATTTCCCTGGAAGATTGTGTTGATTTCAGATTTCTTGTTGGACATTAAGACATTTGAAACATAAACTGGATCTGTGTATTGGTCTTGGCAATCAGGGAATGAAAGGGACACTGTTGGTTTTCCATCTCCTGTAGCTGAGATGGTCTCCTTTATCCCAGAGGCATCTAATGGGCAGTCTACCCATGAAAGACTTTGACCATATGGAGACCAGAGTGTTTATATACTGAAGAATGGCTCCTGAGACTGAGTACAGATATCTAGGCTAGAAAAAGAATTATAGCTTTTTGTTATTTTAGAACCTTTCTAAGCATCTAAAACATAGTTTTGCAATGTCGATTGGCACTGAAAATAGGAAACTCCAGGGAGAGTAATGGGTATACTGTACTCAAGACTTGGGCTTTTGATTATTGGTCGAGGTGTAGTAATTCCTTTCAACTTTTTACTGAACCTAACTGCTTTCTAGAAAAGCAAATTAACTTCCCAAACACAAGTAGGTTTTTCTCTCTAGTCAAGATGACTGTTCTCATAAAATTGAATCAAATTGCTCAAAACATACGAAAAACAGCACACAAAACAGCCCACCAAAAAGGTAGGTAAATTGCAAATATTATTAAACCCTCCTCTGTACAAGGTAATGACCTCAAAAGTTTAATTAAGAATGAACTACATGAGAAAATCCTCTGAAATGCTTATTATTTTTAAAAACCAGATAAAAGGTTGCTTTCTTTGTTGGACAATATTCCAAATAAGTATCCTTTTCTGCTGTGTGGAGTCTGTCTTTGAAGTCATCTTCCAGTAGGAGCCTTCCTCAACAGGGAATCCACATATGATGGTGTGCACACATGCTTGACTTAGTTTCCAGAACGTAACTGAATGACCCTAATTAATAGCTTGATTGATGTGGGACTCTTTTTCACTTAAAACACTTTTTACTTGTTGATAATAATAAACTATTATATTTCAATTGTTTAATTTTTTTTTTTTTTTTGGTTTTATTTTTTTTTTCGAGACAGGGTTTCTCTGTAGCTTTGGTGCCTGTCCTGGAACTAGCTCTTATAGACCAGGCTGGCCTCGAACTCACAGAGATCCGCCTGCCTCTGCCTCCCAAGTGCTGGGATTAAAGGCGTGCGCCACCACCGCCCGGCTCAATTGTTTAAATTTTATTGTATTTATTTGTGTGTGTGTTTGTATGTGTGTGTGTGTGTTTGTGTGTGTGTGTAGTCAGGTAAAAAGACAGCTTTTCAGGTTCAATTCTTTTCTTCCACCATGTGGGCTCCAGGGATAAAACACAGGTTGTCAGGGTTGGCAAGAAGCACCTTCTCTGATGAGGCATCTCAACAACCCTTCATATACTTTAACTTTATTGAACATATTCTGAGTAATGCCTAATGACATTTTATTTTCTGTAATGGTGGGGAATAATGCTGTACATTTTGCAATATGAAGTGAAATTGATTTTTAATGATTTTTTTTTCAAATGATCATTGTATCTTAGCCAGACAACAGAGTTTAACAATGTGTGTGATTTAGTCAGACAACAGATTTTAACAATGTGTGTGATTTAAGTGATAGGACTGTTTCACTGGTTGGGAACTTAAATCTGCTGACAGATTAGAGTCAGGAAAAGGGGAGAAGGCAGCATATCTCTTGTTTGGCCATTCACTTGGGTTAATGACTTCAAAAGACAATAAGCAGAGGATAATGATTCATCATCTTACAAATCATAAAGGCCTGTGTAATGTTACAGAACATCGGGAAGCATCGATACTTTCATCTCTCCTTGTCTATTCAAATCTATTGTTTCTCGAAGCTCCCTCTGCACTGAACTGACCAAGCTGACAAAACTCTCAGCTTTTCAAGTTGCATTAATGTCATGAGACTTCAGATAATACCACACAATATCAATGAGTAAACAGTTTTTCAATCTCAAAATGTAATCAAAGACCAAACTTCAATTTATCTTAAAGCTTAGCTTTCTCTCCATGTCCAGCTCTGCCCTGTGTGGTATAAAATCTTCCTTCTCTGACCTGCCTCTTTGCTTTAAAAACTCTCAAATCTCCAGCTATGTTATTGGCTTTTACATATTCAAAACTGTGGCCATTTTTTCTTTACCTGTGTTTTTGTATAAGAAATATTTTTTTTTCAATTTCCCTCAAATAGAAATACTAGACTAGAAAGTCTGAACCCTTGGTTCGCTAGCTTTATTTTGTTTTGTTTGTTTTCATGTCATTTTTAGGTGCTATTGATCTATTAAAGAATGAATTGTGGAGAAGAAAATAAGAAAGTTATTTCAGAAGATATATCCTCAGTATTTGATTAAATAAGCTCTCTATTATCTCTTAACTCGGTGTCATTGCCCAAGTCTATACAGTTTCTCTTTGATTTATTTGATTCACTTTTAAAGATTTCACATTGTGTTTATTCTTTCTTACTATTATTTATTTATTTATTAAAAATTTCCATCTCCTCCTCTCCTCCCATTTCCCTCCCACTCCCCCCCACTCCCTCTCCCCCTCCCTCTCCAGTCCTAAGAGCAGTCATGGTTTCCTGCCCTGTGGGAAGTCCAAGGTCCCCCCCTGCTCCATCCAGGTCTAGGAAGGTGAGCATATAAATAGACTAGGCTCCCACAAGGCCAGTCCATGCAGTAGAATCAAAACTCAGTGCCATTGTCCTTGGCTTCTAAGTCAGCCCTCATTGTCAGCCACATTCAGAGAGTCTAGTTTGATCACATGCTCTATCAGACCCAGTCCAGCTGGCCTTGGTGAGCTCCCATTAGATCAGTCCCATTTTCTCAGTGGGTGGACGCACCCCTCACGGTCCTGACTTCCTTGCTCATGAACAATAATCAACTTTATATGGAAAAACAAAAAATCCAGGATAGCCAAAACAATCCTATACAATAAAAGTACATCTGGAGGCATTATCATTCCTGACTTCAAACTCTATTACAGAGCTACAATAATGAAAACAGCTTGGTATTGGCATAAAAACAGAGATGTTGACCAATGGAATCAAATTGAAGACCTGGATATTAACCCACAAAACTATGAACACCTGATTTTTGACAAAGGAGCTAAAATAATACAATGGAAGAAAGAAAGTATCTTTAACAAATGTTGCTGGCATAACCGGATTTCAACATGTAGAAGAATCTATCATGCACAAAACTCAAGTCCAAATGGATTAAAGACCTCAATATAAATCTGGCCACGCTGAATCTGATAGAAGAGAAAGTGGGAAGTAGTCTACAACACATGGGCACAGGAGACCAATTCCTATGTATAATCCCAGCAGCACAGACAATAAGAGCAACAATGAATAAATGGGACCTCCTGAGACTGAGAAGCTTCTGTAATGCAAAGAACACTGTCATTGTCATTAAGACAAAAAGGCAACCTACTGACTGGGAGAAGATCTTCACCAACCCTACAAAGGTCTGATCTCCAAAATATATAAAGAACTCAAGAAACTAGACATTAAAACTCTAATCAACCCAATTATAAAATGAGGCACTGAGCTGAACAGAGAATTCTCAACAGAAGAAGTTTAAATGGCCAAAAGACACTTAAAAGGTCATGCTCAACCTCCTTAGCAATCAGGGAAATGCAAATCAAAACAACTTTGAGTTACCATCTTACACCTGTCAGAATGGCTAAAATCAAAAACACTAATGATACCCTCTGCTGGAGAGGTTGTGGAGTAAGGGGAACACTTATCCATTGTTGGTGGGAATGCAAACTTTGTGCAACCACTTTAGAAATCAGTGTTTAGGTTGAACCCGACTTTCCTGAGAAACCACCACACTGCTTTCCAAAGTGGTTGCACAAGTTTGCATTCCCACCAGCAATGGATGAGTGTGCCCCTTTCTCCACAACCTCTCCAGCAGAGGCTATCATTGGTGTTTTTGATTTTAGCCATTCTGACAGGTGTAAGATGGTATCTTAATGTTGTCTTGATTTGCATTTCCCTGATTGCTAAGGAAGTTGAGCACGATCTTAAGTGTCTTTTGGCCATTTGAACTTCCTGAATATTAACCTTCATCAGGCGATGAAAGAAGACAGAGACAGAGACCAACATTGGAGCACTGGACTGAAGTCTCACGATCCAAAGGAGGAGCAGAAGGAGAGAGAGCACGAGCAAGGAACTCAGGACCGACTGAAGTCTCACGATCCAAAGGAGGAGCAGAAGGAGAGAGAGCACGAGCAAGGAACTCAGCACCGCGAGGGGTGCACCCACACACTGAGCTAATGGGGATGTTCTATCGGGAACTCACCAAGGCCAGCTGGCCGGGGTCTGAAAAAGCATGGGACAAAACCGGACTCGCTGAACATAACGGACAATGAGGACTACTGAGAACTGAAGAACAATGGCAATGGGTTTTTGATCCTATTGCACGTAATGGCTTTGTGGGAGCCTAGGAAGTTTGGATGCTCACCTTAATAGAACTGGATGGAGGTGGGTGGTCCTTGGACCTCCCACAGGGCAGGGAGACCTGCTTGCTCTTTGGGCTGAGGAGGGAGGAAGACTTGATTGGGGGAGGGGGGGAAATGGGAGGTGGTGGCGGGGAAGAGGCAGAAATCTTTAATAATTAAATAAATTAATTAATAAAAAAATAAAATAAAAAAATAAAAATAATAAAAAAAAGAAATCAGTGTTTATTCTTTAAGATGAAGTTATCTCTTCTTTCTCTCTCTCTTAAATTTTTGAGGATAGGGTCTTCTGTGGGTCCCCACACCAACTTTATCTACACAGAGAGATTTAGGCCAGGTTAGACTAAACATTAAAAATTGGTTTTGTTTGTTGTTACTTTTAATGATTCTCCTTTCAAAAGGCCTCAAATTATCCTCTATCTTTCTGGCTGGACTTGAACACTCTATATAGTCCAGGTTGGTTTCAAACGGACAGAGATCTCCTTGCCTCTCAAGTACAGGAATTAAAGGTGTTTGCCACCACAGTCAGTTGATTCTTAATTATCCATGCTTCCATCATATCAGTTTTAAAAGAAACACAATTATTAAGCACAAGGATTTACTTGTCCATAACCTGCCTTTTGATATATTTATAGATTCTTAATATGTCCTTATAGCACATTAATCACTTTTTCCTGGCCTTGCAAATTTACTCTGTGCTATTGGAAGGGACCCTAGCCTCATACCCTTTAAAATTAGCTAAAATCTTACTTCTAGCAAGATGGGCTATTCTGAACTGTCAAGAACCCCCTTCCCTAACCAGAGTCATTGGTAATATGTTTGAAGAGGGATTTTACATCAATTGTGCCTTTTAATAATTTAAGTGGCACTCAGTTAAGCCATTGTTTGGTTCTTTGATGGTGACAATATATTATCATTCAGCTGCAGTTTAGGTTCGGGGAAGGGTACATCTATACCAGCAGATCAATTTGGATTTGTTCTAATGGAAGAGGGAAGAATTCAAGATAGAGGACAATTTGAGGCCTTTTGAAAGGAGAATCATTAAAACCAACAACAACAAACAAACAAAACCAATTTTTAATGTTTAGTCTAAGCTGACCTAGAGCTATCTGTGTAGATAAAATTGGTGTGGAAACCCACAGAAGTGAATCTGCTCTACCTTGACTGAAAGAGAGTTTAAGCCAATCTTGTTCTTTCAAGGTTATTGACAAGAGGTCTGACTTAAAGTGTGGCTACAAACAGGATATCTTGATCTAGGGTGTGGTTACTTGGTGTTTTGGGTATTGAGGAGGCCCACAGAGTGAATATGCTCCACCTTGATCAAAAGTCAGAGAATTCAAGCCCATTCCTGCTCTTTCAAGGATATGGCATAAGGTTTAACCCAGGGGAGTAACTGCCTATAGGATGTTTAGTCTGGGGTGTGGTTCTTCAGTGCCCTGTCTGAACAACAGAATGCGTAACTCAGGATAAAGTTGCTTGACATTTCAGATATTGAAACAAGTAATTGCTCTGTTTGTTCTTTGTATCATGTTAAAGTAGTCTTTTGCTTCCTCTCCAGTTTTGGATTGGGGTATATAAGCATATGAAAATAAATGCTGGCAAATTCAATTTTCACTGGATTGCCCTCCCAGTTCTATCTTATGTCCCTATGTCTCTGTATTTTCTCTCTCTCTCTCTCTCTCTCTCTCTCTCTCTCTCTCTCACCTATTTTTTTCTAATCCACATGTCCTAACCCTGGAACGGGTAAATACCATTGAAGCTGGACCCCAACAGATATCACCGCAGCAGCATGGAGCTCATGACAGATGATCTCTGACAGGTTGACTTTGAAACCTAAGTTCTGAGATGACAGACACATGTTGCCAAGACTGACAAGAATCATTACTGATGCATCATAACTTCTGTCACATTCTTTTTATGTCATGAAATGTTTTGGGTTACTATGGCTGCAATGAAATACCATGATGAAAAGTAACTTGGGGAGAAAAGTTTTTATTTGGCTTATGCATCCTGAATCAGAGTTCCCTGAAGGTAAACTAAGGTAGAAACTCAAACTAAGCAAGAAACTGGGGCAGGAGCTGATTCAGAGGCCATGGAGGAGTGCTGCTTACTGGCTTGGTCTTTATGGCTTACTCAGCCTGCTTTCTTATAATACCCAGGACCACCAGTCCAGGAATGGCATTATCTACAATAGGCTGTTCCCAGTCGCATCAATCACTAGCTAAGATAATGCCCTTCAGGATTGTCTACAGTCCAATATTATGGAGACGATTTCTCAATGAAGGCTCTCTCTTCTCAGATGACTCTAGTGTATATTAAGTGGACATAAAATACCCAGCACATCAAGTGACAAAGCCACCAACTTCAAGAATAGGTAAATAAATATTTCTTCTTCATGGGAGAAAATACAAGGCCACAGTGAAGATTGTATCTAAAAGAATTAAGCTGAAGAAAGGGGGATTTTTATAATGAATATACTATAGTGTTCCTCAGAAATACCACTAAATATTTATTAATTATGAACTCCTTTGAATATTGGAACTGGTGGGAACTCACATCATTTCACAAGTTCCTTTTTGAATACCATATATGGACTTGTAGCTTCTGAGGAGAGAGAATAGAAGGTAGCACCATCTATAATTTATACCTCTACATTTCTAAGCATACTCACTTCTCAATTTGTTATTTTCCCCAATGAATACTTCCTTGCATATAGCCTCTGGTTGGCTGTCAAACAGTAATTAAATATGCTTATATTAATATTTTGGAAGGCTCTCCCACCTCTTTGGATCATCACCCTGGGGAAATAAAATCAGAAGTGCTTATGATAACCTAAGCCTATCAAGACAGCTATTTGCCACAATCTAGGACCTTAAGTAATTAGAATAACAGTCTTGTGGGCCATCTAAAGCATTCTGATGTTCTGTTCCCTCTACTCCAGGAACAATTCCGAGTTCTTTAGGCAACTGTCAAGCCTGTGCAGTCAAGATCAAGGTAAGGAGTCAATAGTGAGCCCCTATGTTTCATAAGACATAAAAAGAAAAATGTGAACTTCCCTATGGACTTGGAGTAAAATTTTTAATATGAATAAACAAAGTTAAAAGCTATTTTACCATCTCTGATACTATTTGACATATGATTGATCATCTAATTATATTACCACAAAATTAAACTAGTGACAGAATATATGTGAACACATCTAAAGCAAGAAAGAATTAACTCACAGGAAGGAGGAAAGCAGACTGTCCCACCAGGATCTGTTTAGTCCCCTGAGAAGAGAGGCAGAGTGTGAGGAGAGGACAGAACACGTGGTCTGCTATGAAGCTGGAAGATGAGACTGGGTATTGGATTTGGATGACAGGAAGGAGAGAGGAGACCTGAAGCTTGCCTACATGCTCCTCTGGCCTGCTTGGTCACTGGCAGCTTGACTGGAAGGTTCCTAGGCAATGCCTGCTGGAGTGGGGGCTGCAGTCACAGGATGAGTGATGAGAACAGTTTGGAGTGTGGAAATGTGCATGATCTGCTAGAAAGCAGGGCAGCAATGAGGAGGAGGCCACTTGCAGGTGCCATTGGAAACCAGAAGAATGGGTATGATTTTGAGACTAGAATTATATGTGGTTGTAATCTGCCTGCCATGAACGCTGGGAACCATACTAAGGTCCTCTAAAATAGCAGTAGGCAATTTTAACTACTGAATCATCTTCCTAGCCCTAACTTTCATTTTTTTTTTTTTTTTTTTGTTTTTGTTTTTGTTTTTTTCGAGACAGGGTTTCTCTGTGGTTTTGGAGCCTGTCCTGGAACTAGCTCTTGTAGACCAGGCTGGTCTCAAACTCACAGAGATCCGCCTACCTCTGCCTCCCAAGTGCTGGGATTAAAGGCGTGCGCCACCACCGCCCGGCTTTAACTTTCATTTTTTAAAGCACTCTACATAACACAAATGTTACAACAAAATGTTAAAGAACACAGGCTTAAGGGATGAGTACACTGGAATTCGAATCTGAGATGTTAAGTTTAAATAATCAGCTGTTTAATTTTTGGGCAATTGCTTAAACTATTATGAATACCATTTTATTGTCTACAAATTGTTAATGATGACACTTGTGAATTATAGAGATTAAATTTGAAAAATTATAATAAACATTCTATAGACAAAAGTTTTGTTCCGCCCCGGTGGTAGTATTAGGGGGTCTGGCCTTGTTGGAGGAGGTGAGGTCTTATTGGAAGAAGTGTGTCACTGTGGAGTCAGGCTGTAAGATTTCTTTTTCTTAGGCTTTCCTTGTTATTCTTGTCAGGCAACTTCCTGTTGCTTGCAAGATGTAGCATTCTCAGCTCCAGCACCACAACTGCCTACATGCTTCTGTGATCCACTTCATGATCATAATGGACTGAACTTCTGAAACTGTAAGTGAACCACCCTCATATGAATGTTTTCTTTATAAGAGTTGCCATGGTCACAGTGTCACTTCATAGTAATTAAGACAAGTATGTCATGAGAATTGCCAAAAAAAAAAAAACAGGTAAAGACTTTAATATATTCTTTATGAATATGACAGAGGTCCTTAAAGAGGAAACAAATGAAATATATTTAATAAATCTATGAAAACACAAAAAGCTGAAGGAAATAAGAGTTCAAAATATGAAAGTAGAAATAGAATCAAGAAAGAAAACCAAAATCAAGGAAAATGTAGAAATGAAAAATCTAGGAAGTCAAATAAAAACCTAGGGGGAGGGTGACACCAAGAGAATGCAAGAAATGGAAGAAAGAATCTCAGGCATTCAGGACAAGATAAAAGAAATGGATACCTTAGTCAAAGAAAATGTTAAATGTAAAGAAAAAAGGCACACCTAAGAATTCATGGATACATCAAATCTAGAATAATACAAAGAGAGGATGGAGAAGAAAACCAAGTCAAGGCCAAAAAAAAAAAAAAAACCAACCCAAAACAAACAAACAAATAAACAAACAAAAAGCACTTTCAACAAAAATCAAAGAACAAAATTTTGCTAACCTAAAGAAGGAGATGCCTATCAAGATACAAGAAGATTACAGAGCACCAATTCAGCTGAACTAGAAAAGATATTCCCTTGGTATTTCATAAACAAAACACTAGATATACAGAACAACAAAAGAATGTTAAAAGTTGAAAGGAAAAAAAAGGTCAAGGAATACTGTAATGGAAAAATTTAAAATGCTGCAGGATCCCCAGCAGCAGTAGGCAGCAGAGATGCTGTAGGTCCCCAAAGTGGTGGTAGCAGGCCATGTGGCAGCAGGCAGCAGATCTTGAGAGCAGCTAGTCCAAGGCAGAGACGGCTGCCCATTCCCGAGAGGTGTCTGGTCCCAGGCAGGGAGACACGTGGCGGGTGGGCAAAAGACAGAGACATGGATAGGCACATCATGTAGTATAAAATTGGAGATTTATTAGGTGGGTTATGGAGGGGAAGGAGAAAGGGGAGAAGGTGGAGAAAGAGAGAGACAGAAAGGAGAAAAGGAGAGAGAGACAGAGAAGGGGAAAAGCAAAGGAGAAGGGAGAGAGGCAGAAGCTGCCTCTTCGAGAGAGAGACAGAAAGAGCAAGCTCAGGCTGGAAGCTGAAGATCAGCCTGCCTCAGCAGATGGGGGAGGGAGTGGGCATGGCCTATCTTTTAAAGAGACAGAACAATCATTACAAATACATCAAGTCAGACCTATTAGAGTTTTCTGGAGACTCCAAGAACCAGAAGAACCTAAAAAGATGTCCTACAGAATCTAAGAGACCACAGATGCCAGACCAGATTGCTATATATAGAAAAACTTTCACTCACAACAGATGGAGTAAATAGGGCAGTCCATGATGAAACTGAACTTAAACAATATCTATCTATTAATGCAGTCCTGCAGAAGGTTTTTAAAGGAAAACTCCAAGCTAAAGAGGTAAGCTGCACCTGAGAAAACACAAGGAATAAATAACCCCAAACAAGCAAATTAAAAAGAGGGAAAACGCACACATACCATCACTACCACCACAGCAACAGCGACAAGAAAATGATGTTCCCAGTCCCAGTCAACAGACACTGCTTGCTGATATTGTTCAGCATTGATTGTTTCAATTTCCCCATAAAAAGACACTGACTAAGAGGATGGATGTGAAAACAGGATCCATCCTTCTGCTGCATCCAAACAGCACAATTTAACATCAAGAATAGACCTCATCTAAGGATAAAAATATAGAAAAAGATACCCCAAGTAAATTACTTTGAGAAGCAAATTGATGTCCTCATTTTAATATCTGACAAAATAGACTATAATCAATTCTAATCAGAAGATATAGGGAAAGAGACTATATAATAATCAAGCAAAAATCCTCCAAGAAGACACTATAATTCTTAACATCTATGCACCAAGTATCAGGGCATCCAGGTTCATAAAAGAACCACTACTAGAGGTAGAACCACACATTGATCCTCACACAATGATAGTAGGAGAATTCAATATCCCACTCCCATCAATAGACAGATCACACAATGAAAACCTAAACAGACAAATGTTGGAGCAACATTGGACACAATAAATATTTACAGAACATTACACTCAAACACAAAAGAAGGTATCTTCTGAGTACTTCATAGGATTTTGTACAAAGTTGACTACATACTCAGGTCAAAAGTAAGTCTCAACAGATACAAGAAAATTGAAGTCACACTCTGAAATAACATCTTATCTGACACCACAATTAAAGCAGGATATCAACAACAAGAGAAAAAAAACAGAAAGCTTTACAGTACCATGAAAAGTGAGCAACAAACTACAGAATCAAAAATGGATGAACACAGGAGTTAGGAAAGAAATTAATGACTTTCTAGAATTGAATGAAAATGAAGAAACAACATACCCAACTTAATGAAACATAGTACAGATGGTTCTAAGAAGCAAGTTCACAATGCTAGTGTCTACATTTTTAAAAAAAGGTGGAGGGGGAATCTCACAAGTAGCTTAACACCACACTTGAAAGCTCTGGAACAAAAAGAAGAATCACACTCAAAAGGAGTAGATGGGAAACTCAAAGCTGAGAGCAATAAAATAAGAATGAATAAACAAAAATATTACAAAGAATAAATGAGACAAGTTGTTTTTTCCTGAGAAAATCAATAAGATTGACAAACCCTGATTCAAATCAACTAAAAGGAGGAGAGAGAATATCCAAACAAACAAGGTCAGAAATGAAAAGGAGGACATTATAATATAATAGACATCGAGGAAATCCATAGAATCCAAAGGAAATACTTTTAAAATCTGTACTTCAACATGTTGGAAATCTAAAAGCCAAATGAATAATTTTCTTGATACATGCAGCTTTCTAAAGTTAAATCATACCAGATAAGCAAATTTAAACAGACCTATAGCCCTCAGTAAACTAAAGTCACTAACTAAAAATCTCCATGCCAAAATAACCCCAGTGATAGATGGCTTTAGTGAGGAATTCTACTAGCATTTCAAAGAAAACTTACTGTCAATATTCATCAAATTGTTTCATAAAATCGAAGCAGAAGGAACATTGCCCAACTCATCTTAAAAGGCTATAGTTATACCCAAGTCACATAACCCAACAAAGAAAGATAATTACAGACCAATTTCTCTTATGAACAGTTACAAAAATTCTAAATAATTTTTTTTATTTGCAAACTGAATCCAAGAGCACATCTAAACGATAATCCACCTTAATCAAGTAGGCTTCATTCCAGAGAGGCAAGGATGGTTCAACATATGTGTATTGATGGATGCTATCCACCATACAAACAAATTGAAATACAAAATCATACAATCATCTCCTTAGATACCGAAAATGTCTTTGACAAAATCCAACACTATTCTCAGATAAAAAAATCCTGAAGTGAATACAAGGGACAATATCAACATAATAAGCACAGTTTACAGCAAGCCATATCAAACATTAACTTAAATGAAGAAGAACTCAAAGCAATTCTGCTAAAATCAGGAGCAAAACAAAGCTGTCTACTCCCTCCAAACCTATGCAATATAGTACTTGAAGTCTTAGCTACAGTTATAAGAAAACTGTAAGAGATCAAAGGGATAAAAAATTGGAAAGGAAGTATTTAAACTATCTTTATTTGCAGATGACATAATAATATATATAAATGACCCTAAAAATTTCACTGCTGATAACACTTTCAGCAAAGTAGCAGGAGAAAAACACACACACACACAAAAATCAGTGGCTTTCTTATATGAAAATGACAAATGGACTGAGAAAGGAATCAGGGAAACAATAGCTTCCACAATAATCAACTTCAGATAATATAAAATATCTTGGTTTTACTCTAACCAAGCAAGTGAAAGACTTTCTAAAATGAGAGACAGACAGAAAGGGTGTGGATCTGGATGGGAGGGTAAATGTGGTGGAACTGGGAGGAGTAGAGGGAATCAAAACCTTAATCAAGTTATATTATTTGAAAAAAATCTATTTTAATAAACAGAAAAGAATTCTGGAAAACAGCATCTTGCATGATGTTCAACCCCTACAACTCATAGAAGGAATATACATAGATATTAAAATAAATAGTTGCATGTATGAGCTAAGAATGAAATGTTTATGATTGATTCATTTCTTGCTGACATTTTAGAATAAGCTAATATTATTTTAATTATTTTATGCTAGAAATAGATAAAAATGTGTTTCTTACCAAATTATAAATGATCATTTGGATTTTTTTTTTAATTGTTTCTGTGTGTATGTTATGTGTGTCTGTGCATCTATGAGGGTACACGTGTGTGTGTGTGTGTGTGTGTGTGTGTGTGTTGTGCCTGTGTAGGCCAGAAGAAGGTGTCTGATCACTGGAGCTGGAGTTTGCAGGAGTTTTGAATACCCCAAAACAGGGGCTGTGAATCGAACTTGGGTCTTCTTGAAGAACAGAAAAGTGCTCTTAACCCCTGAGCCATCTTCGTAGCACTTGGTTCATTAGATTAAGAAATTTCTTCAAGTTTCCTGAAAAATCTAGCTAGCTATACGTCTGTTCTTCCATGTTTAAAACCTCCCATTTGTAAAGTGTGGCAAAGAAAATGCATTTAACCTAGAAACAAACTACAACCCAAACCAGAAATGCTTTCTTAATTAACACTGAAAGACTATAAACTAGTAGACATAACACCCAGGTAGTAACATTTCAGGGGAATCTCCTTTTCTAAGGGGCTAATTTACATTTATTCAAGTGAATTATTATAAAATTTTAATAGAAAATGGACCCACTGGGCTCATTTACTCTCTTAAAAAATAGAGAGACAAAACATTTTAATTAACTCCATTGTTTTGCTGCCTTACTCAGCTGCTAGAAAAACACACCAGTACCTCAACATAACAATGGATTTTAGACTCTATTTCTTTTAGATGTCTTCCATTTCATTAAAAAATAAAATAAACAAAATAGTTTTTTTTATTAAATATAGATATATATTATTGAAGTCTTTTGATTAGAGACAATTACTACTAACAAATTATTAAGACCTGGTTTTAGAAATAATCTAAAAATCTCTCAAATAATTATGCTTATATTTTTATGTTTTTTAAGCAAATAGATTTTTTGTATTCTACTTTGCACATTGCTTTTCATACTTACTAATTTATAAATAAATGTTCCTTATTACAACAGAAAAATGTTTTCTCATTTATATATTTGGCTGCTTAGGGTTCCTTTGCATAAATGGATGTACTTTAAATATTGAGTTTTTTTTCATTTAGCCTTTATAACCCACAAAACTGTTAGTGATAACAATATATGATTTTGTGGAGTCCCAAAGAGGCCAAAGGTCAGAGAGTTTTGGGATTTGTTTTTAGTTCATTCAAGGTTATTGTGCTTCTGACTCAAAGGTCCAGTCTAGTTGTAAATCAGAGATCTCCTCTCTCAAGGCTATTGTCAACAGGTGTGGCTATTTGCCAGACCTTGTGCTTCTGAAATAGGGAAGTAGTTGGTTCCCACCTAAAACAAAAGTCTAAGGATCCAACTAAGTTCTAGTTCCCTTTCTGGCATTAACTTGGGATTCCACCCAGGGAGTGATTTGTCTACAGGGTATTTGGTCTGGGGCATGAGTCAAGGGCATGAGCAATAAATGAACCCCCCCCCCCTGACTTTCGATTTGTATATTAATGTAGTCCTTTTGTTCGACTCCTACCTTTTGAAGTCAGGGGCCCATTAACCAGTTGAAAATTAAACATGGACAAATTTTTAGTACTCAAATTCCTTCCCAATACTATCCTATGTGTTTCTGTATTTTATTATTTTTGTTCATGTCTTTGTATTCTTTACTATATTTCTAAATTCCCATGCCTCCACTCTGGAAAAAAGGTTATCTTGTCAAGGCTGGCCCCGATCTGACTCCAAATGAGGTTTTGCAAGAAGCCTAGCAATTTTCATAAAAATTATACAAGTAACAAGTGGTTGCAATTGTTTTTACTCAGTTCTTTATTTTCGAACTTGTAGGTTGCTTCTGGATTTTCATGATGCATATAACACACAGATACACAGCCTCATACTGGTCTTTAGTGGACATTGTTCTTCAGTTGTCATTTGTTGCCCACTCCTTTTTATAATTTTATTGTACTTACTTTACTAGGTCTTTGTGGATTCTTTTGTGCTAATTCATATAAATAAGGTAAAACTTCCTACAGAATGTTTTAAGGAGTAACTTGGAGTTGCTGTTCTGACTAACAAGAATTTCCTATTTTACTGTTTGTGTTTCTTCTGGATTTTTCCTTAGCCGTGGATAAATGTAAAGAAAACTGATAAATCAATAATATTCTCTCTACTTCCTTAATCTACATATAACATAGGCACAAAAACCATCTAAGAATTTCAATTTTGTGTTGTTTTTTGTATACTTCTGTATGCTGCTAGTTGGAGCTTACCCAAGTAAAGACAGCCCTAAATATCCAGTTCCTGTGCCTGCAAGCAAATCATTGTTTCTTGAGGCAGGGCATGTGCTCCAGTTGGTGAACTCCAGTTTCTATACTGTTTTTCATGATCTGTACACATAAGTAATTTCTTTCTACATTGTCCAGGTCCCTGCTATACCTCAAGATTTTATGGAAAACTGTTGCTTTAGTTTCTTCCACCTACTATCAGTAATGATAGAATTCACATTTCTTTTCCTTATCTCTGCTGTGTTTTATTTATTAAAAATTAACAACAAAAATAAAATACAATCAAAGAAAGAAAGCAAAATAAAAACTCAGCTTAGAAATTGTGATAGAAATAGCAGCTTCTTTGATAGCATCTGGGTTTTTTTTAATTGATTTTATTGAGCTATCTGTTTCTCTCTGCTCCCATCCCTGCTTCTCCCCTCCTCTTCAACCCTCTCCCATGGTCACCATGCTTCCTCTTTACTCAGGAGATCTTGTCTTTTTCTACTTCCCATGTAGATTAGATGCATGTATATCTCTCTTAGGTTCCTCATTGTTGCTAGGTTCTCTGGGATTTTGATTTGTAGGCTTGTTTCCTTTGCTTTAATTTAAAAACCACTTATGAGTGAGTACATATGATAATTGCCTTTCTGGGTCTGGGTTACCTCACTTACACAATGGAGTGCTATAGAGTAGAAAAAAATAATGACATCTTAAAATTTGTAGGCAAATGAATGGAGTTAGATAGCATCTGTTTTTAAAGACTGGCATGGTTTAAGACAGAAAAACAGGGCAACCATTGTTGATTTTGCTTTCTCTTAACTGTCACTGCACAAACTCACCATAACTAGAAGATATAGTCTTGTTGGAGGAGCTGTGTCATTGAGAGTGTACTTTGTGATTTAAAAGCTCCGGGCAAAGACTGGGAACTTGTGGGTGAGGTGGTATGGGGCTAAGGAGAAATGGGGTGAGAAACGTGAGAAGGGGAGGATGGGAGGAGCTTGGGGAATGGGATGGTTGGGATATAGGAAGAGTGGATAGGGGAGCAGCGAAATATATATCCTAACTAAGGGAGCCATCTTAGGGTTGGCAAGAGACTTGACTCTAGAGGGGCTCGCAGGTGTCCAGGGAGAGGTCCCCAGCTGGTACCTTGGGCAACTGAGGAGAGGGAACCTGAAATGACCCTATCCTATACTGATGAATATCTTGCATATCTCCTTAGAACCTTCATCTGGCGATGGATGGAGATAGAGACAGAGACCCAATTTGGAGCAACGGACTGAGCTCTTAAGGTCCAAATGAGGAGCAGAAGGAGGGAGAACATGAGCAAGGAAATCAGGACCACGAGGGGTGCACCCACCCAATGTGACAGTGAAACTGATCTATTGTGAGCCCACCAAGGCCAGCTGGAATGGGACTGAATAAGCATGGGTTGAAACTGGACTCTCAGAACATGGCGGACAATGAAGGCTGATGAGAAGCCAAGGACAATGGCACTAGGTTTCGATCCTAATACATGAACTGGCTTTGTGGGAGCTTAGCCTGTTTGGATGCTCACCTTCCTGGACCTAGATAGAAGTGGGAGGACCTTGGTCTTCCTGCAGGGCAGGGAATTTGGATTGCTCTTCAGTATGGAGAGGGAGGGGGAATGGAGTGGGGGGAGGAGGAGTGGAAATAGGGGGAGGGGAGTGGGGGAGGGGCAATATGTGGGAGGAGGGGGAGGGAAATGGAAAACGGGGAGGAGGCAGAAATTTTAATTAAAAAAGAATAAAATATAAAAAAATAAAAATAAATAAGACAGAGTAACTGTAAAAAAAATGAAATGGGAGCTACGGGCTTTGTTCCTGCCACCCCAGCTCCTGGTCGCCTGGCTAGCTTATGCCCCAAAATAACAACACACAAACTGTATTCATTTAAACACTGCTTGGCCCATTTCTATTAATGTGTGTAGCACCCCAAGGTGTGCTTACTGGGAAGATTCTAGCCTATGTCCATCCTGGGTCAGAACTTCATCATGTCTGCTCTGGAGAGGAGAGCATGGCGTCTGTCTCTCAGAGGAGCTGCCCTGCATCTGAGCTCACTTCCTCTTCCTCCCAGCATTCTGTTCTACCTACTCCACCCACCTATGTTCTAACCTATGAGGGCCAAGCAGTTTCTTTATTCTTTTAACCAATGACCTTCCTCCAGCATTTCTCCTTTTTCTGTTTAAACAAAAAAAAGAAGGCCTTAACTTTAACATAGCAAAATTACATATAACAAAACAGTTATCAAGTAAAAATTACAATATTTACATCTATTTTATCTTTATCATAACTAAGGAAAACTATAACTAACTATTCTTCAACTCCATCAAAGACTCCAGAAAGATACAATACTACCTAAGCAAACAAGAAATAAGCAACTTTCAAACTCTAGAAATGACAGAGACATCTCGCTGCCTTGACAGTCACCCAAAGTTTCTCTGTACTGTTGGGGCATCCATCTTCGGCCTAAAGGCCCATAGTATCCAGAGACATTTCCATGAAGCAGGAAATTTCAAAGGCAGTTCAGTCAATATCTGCTGTGTCCTGCAGAATGTCTCGCAGACTCTTTCATGAATCAGGAACCCCAAAAGATCATCTTACCTTTAGGCAAGTTCAGTAGTCCTCTCTCTGTGGATTCTCTGTCCAGTTTATGCAATAGTCTAGGCAAGAGCAGTTTCTTGCCCAAATGGCTATCAAACTCCATTAGGTGCCTCTTTGATGCCCATCTTCTTCTTAAAGTAGATTGGTGCTGGCAGGAGCAGACGTGTCTCTTGTTATGAAAAACCCTAAGTTATTAAAACATTAATGCCATATTCTGTAGTCTTTGAAAGATATGAGGAATGCCTATTTGAAGTATATCTATGCACATCTAGAAAATCTAACTAACATGATTACAAACTTGACTATTATAGATGATTATCTATTAACAACCTATATACATTACATTTTTACATGAACTACACAATCACAATACCTTAATCAAGATCAGAAATACATATACATATAACAAAATTGACCTTAAATTAATATCAGTAAACAAAGATTCATATCAATGCAAATTATTCACACCTACATCTTCTCCCCCTTTAAATGTAAAAGAATATTTATAAACAATATTTGGAAATATGGGCGCAGTTATTTCTCTCCAAACTGCTTCCTGCTGAATGGGGGCGCTGTTAATCAAGTCTTTCATGGTATAACCTGTCTGCTAGGTTCCTCTCAGTCTGCAGTTGAGTTGATGGAGGTGGGTCTTGTATTAATCTGTTGCTTTCATTGATTAATTAATAAAGAAACTGTCTAGGCCCATTTGATAGGCCAACCCTTAGGTGGGTGGAGTAAACAGAACAGAATGCTGGGAGAAAGAAGCCGAGTCAGTGAGTCGACATGATTCTCCCACTCCAGACAGATGCAGGTTAAGATCTTTCCTGGTAAGCCAGCTCGTGGTGCTACACAGAATATTAGAAATGGGTTAGATCAATATGTAAGAGCTAGCCAATAAGAGGCTGGAACTAATGGGCCAGGCAGTGATTAAAAGAATATAGTTTCCGTGTAATTATTTTGGGTAAAGCCATGCGGGCAGCTGGGTGCCGGGGACGCAGCCCCGCTGCTCTTATTACAACAGAGTGCCACCCAAAGCAGTTTGGAGAAAAAAACTGCGCCCATGTTCCCAAATATGCTTTATAAATGTTCTTTTATATTTAAAGGGGAATATGATATAGATATGAATAATTTGCATTGGTATAGATTTTAAGGTCAATTTTGTTATATGTATATGTATTTCTGATCTTGATTAAGGTATTGTGATAGTGTAGTTCATTTAAAAATGTAATGTATAATTAGGAAATATAGGTTGCTAATGGATAATCATAAATACTAGTCAAGCTTGTAGTCACGTTAGTTAGATTTTCTAGATATATAGAGATATATTTCAATTAGGCATTCTTCATATCTTTCAAAGACTACAGAACATGGCATTTAATGTTTTAATAATTTAGGGTTTTTCATGACAATGAGACACGTCTGCTCCTGGCAGCAACAATCTACTTCAAGAGGATGATGGGCACCGAAGAGGCTCCTTAACGAGTTTGATAGCCATTTGGGCATTAAACTGCTCATGCCTGGACTGTTGCATAAACTGGACACAAAGAACCCACAGAAAAAGGACTGCTGAACTTGCCTAAAGGTGAGATGATCTTTTGGGGTTCCTGACTCATGAAAGAGTCTGTGAGACATTCTGCAGGACACAGCAGATAGTGACTGAACTGTCTTTGGAATTTCCTGCTTCATGAAAATGTGTCTGCTGGATACTATGTGCCTGTAGGCCAAAGATGGATGCCCCAATGGTACAAAAGAACTTTGGGTGACTGTCCAGGCAGCGAGATGTCTCTGTCATTTCTACAGTTTAAAGTTTCTTATTTCTTGTTTACTTAGGTAATATTATATCCTTCTGGAGTCTTTGATGGAGTTGAAAAATGGTTAGTTATAGTTATAGTTATAGTTTTCCTTAGTTATGATAAAAGATAAAATAGATATAAATATTACAACTGTAATTTTTGCTTGATAAATGTTTTGCTATATGTAATCTTACTATGTTAAAGTAAAAGCCTTTCTTTTTTGTTTAAACAGAAAAAGGGGAAATGATGGAGGTGGGTCGTGTATTAATCTGTTGCTTTCATTGGTTAATTAATAAAGAAACTGTCTAGGCCCATTTGATAGGCCAACCCTTAGGTGGGTGGAGTAAACAGAACAGAATGCTGGGAGAAAGAAGCCGAGTCAGTGAGTCGACATGATTCTCCCACTCCAGACAGACGCAGGTTAAGATCTTTCCTGGTAAGCCAGCTCGTGGTGCTACACAGAATATTAGAAATGGGTTAGATCAATATGTAAGAGCTAGCCAATAAGAGGCTGGAACTAATGGGCCAAGCAGTGTTTAAAAGAATACAGTTTTCTGTGTAATTATTTCGGGGCATAAGCTAGCCATGCGGGCGGCTGGGTGCTGGGGACGCAGCCCCACTGCTCCATATTACAACATTGAGTGAAGTAATTTTTTGAGGGTGTTCACAGCAACCTTTCAGGAGGGCGTGGTTTATCATACCATATTGGGATAGAAGCAATACACAGGATCTCATCATCTGTAAAAACAAAAGAAGAAACTCTTTTCCAAAGTATCATATCCTTAGATCGAAATTCTGAAGTCAAGGTATTTTGAAAATATCTATCTTGGATTAGTTCAGCAGCATTTATAAACAAGTATCTTTTAGCATCTGTTGCTCCTTCCTCAGCATTCAAACAATTCAAACAGAGCATAACAGCATATAGTATCAAGATTCTCATTGTATTTTCCATCTTTGTGCGGCTTTATTTTAATCTCTATTTTGTTTATTTTTACTTTTATTTTATATTCTCTGTATATATTTGTCCTGGAATAACTCTGTAGACCAGACTGTCCTTGAACTCTCAGAGATCCTTCTGTCTCTGCCTTCCAGGCATTGGGATTAAAGGCACGTGCTACCACACCTTGAAGTCACAGAGGTCAATCTCCCTCTGCCTCCCAAGTGTTGGGATTAAAGGTGTGTACTACCACACCCAACTACTTTCTTCCTTCCTTTTTTACTTTTAAGAACTTTAATTTTTAGCCTGCATATTTTTTTAAACACACTGTAAATCATTAAGACGTTTTCTTTGACTTTGAATCTTTCTTTTACTGTATATGTCTCTTTTTTGACCACATGAGTCTTTAATTTACTGACCAATATAGGTAGGACTAAAGCTGTGGCTTTGGCACCTGGATCCAGCCCATTCCTTAGCTTTCCAGCCTCCTGGCTGATGTACTGACTGTAGCCACGTTTATCGCTACAACTCTAGGCATTTCAAGGTCCCTGCCAGTAAACAAACTGCAACGGTTATTAAGCAACACTCAAAAAGTTCCATAGTCAGGACCGCCTGCTTGAAAGAGTAAGAGTTTGCTCTGGCAGGGAAGCCCAGAAAGCCGGCATTTTTAAACGGCACAGCTTTCTTCCTGCTATGGCTGAAAACAAACAAACATACAGCCAGCTTTTATCAATACCATTTAAGTGTTTCGTGGCAGGACCTCTTAATGAGCTGCAGGGTTTTCCAGCTGAAGCTGAGTCAGGAAACCTCTCTTAGATGAGAGCGCTTGCTTGCCTATAGCAGGCAGAGCAGACCCGAGAAATTGCTGCTACCAAGAAAACATGCTTTACTCTATTCTTTCCCAAGCTTTCTCAGGCTTTCTGTAGATTCAGTGCCCCATGTCTGGGCACCAGATGAAGTGGGAGCTGCAGGCTGTGTTCCTGCCACCCCAGCTCCTGGTCGCCTGGCTAGCTTATGCCCCAAAATAACAACACACAAACTGTATTCATTTAAACACTGATTGGCCCATTTCTATTAATGTGTATAGCACCCCAAGGTGTGCTTACTGGGAAGATTCTAGCCTATGTCCATCCTGGGTCGAAACTTCATCATGTCTGTTCTGGAGAGGAGAGCATGGTGTCTGTCTCTCAGAGGAGCTGCCCTGCATCTGAGCTCACTTCTTCCTCCCAGCATTCTGTTCTACCTACTCCACCCACCTATGTTCTAACCTATGAGGGCCAAGCAGTTTCTTTATTTTTTTAACCAATGACCTTCCTCCATCAAAAAAAAAATTAAAAAAAAGCTCATGCCAGGCCCAGTGTCTTTTTCTCTTCCTTCTGTCCTTGGATCTAAATATAGAACTCTCAGCCTCCCAGCTCATTCTTCAGCACTGTGTCTACTTGTGTGCCACTATGCTTCTGATCATGCTGATAATAGTCTAAACCTGTGAAACTGTAAGTAAGCTCCAATTAATTTTTTTTTCTGTTATAAGGGTTGTCTTATTAATGGTGTCTCTTCACAGCAATAGAATACTGATTAAAACAGTGGGCTTAGAGGTTTCAAAAGCTTGTATCATTCCTACTTAGTTCTCTTTCTACGTCTTGTGGTTGTTGCCTAAACATATAAGCTCTTTGCTACTGCCCAGTACCATGTTGACCTGCCTGATGCCATGTTCCCTTCCATAAAGGTCATGGACACTCTGCCATGGAAACTGTCACCTAGAACTCAGTTATATGCCTTCTTTTATAAATTGCCTGTTTATGGTGTCACTTCACAACAATAGAACAGTAGCTAAGTCAAGCCCAATAATACCACTGAGATATTACTAACAAAATAATTGTTAAGGATGTTGAACATTTAAATAATCATACAGGGATTCTTATCAGGAAACAAAGAAAGAAGTCATGAAGAAAATGACGAAGAATGAGTTAATAATTTGAAAAACAAATATACTTGACAAAATGTAAAAAGAAAAGTTAGAAATTCTGATTTGTAATATTTGTGATAAATTGTATGTGTATAATTTAATATATAAATGGTTCTAAAAGTCAATGTTAGAAAGACCAATTCAACATAAAAACATCAAAGCTACATTTATCAATCATACTGATCATGACAAATTATGTATTTAGCCCATTTCTTATGGTTCTGAGTTAGTGTTTTATCTGATACTGTTATGTTTCTTGGGAAGGTACATCAAAATGAGAATATGATGTCATCTTGACAAGAAGAAATTCACTTGGCTATTGTATTAGTTTTGTCTTTCTTTTTTGTCTCTGACAAGTTTTATATATATATTTTTAAAAATGCTGCAATATCCCTGGCAGCAGTAGGCAGCAGAAATGCTGTAGGTCCCAAATGGTGGTAGCGGGCCATATGGTGGCAGACAGCGGGCCCTGGGAGCAGCCAGTCCCAGGCAGAGATGGCTGCTGGTCCCAGAGCAGTGGCCTGAGCAGTGGTGGCAAGCCATGTGGCAGCAGGCAGCAGGCCCTGAGAGTAGCCAGTCCCAGGCAGAGATGCTGCCGGTCCCCAAGCAGTGGGTGGTCTTAGGCAGGAAGACACATGGCGGGCAGGCAGAAGACAGAAACACGGATAGACACGACTTGCAGAGTGAGGTTGAATATTTATTCAGGGGGTTATGAAGGGGGAAGGGAGAAGGGGGAGAGAGAGAGAAGAGAGAAGAAAAGAAGAGAGAGAGACAGAAGGGGCAAAGCAGAGAAGTGGGGAGAGAGGCAGAAGCAAAGCTGCCTCTCTGAGAGGAAGATGGAAAAGAGAGCGAGCTCAGGCTGGAAGCTGAAGATCAGCCTGCCTCAGTGGATGGGGAGGGAGTGGGTGTGGTTTGTGTTTTAAAGAGACCAGGGACCAAAACCATAACAACAAGTACCCGAGGAAATCAAATTGATGAAGAAAAATAAATTTACTTGGTACCCGATTTCAGACTTCAGTTCATGGTCATTTGGTGAGGCTTAACATCATGGCACGTTAAACATAGGAAGAGAGAGGAAGTAACAAGAATTGAAGTTTGACTTTCAAAAGTACTGTCCAGTGATCCTGCATTTTCTACCTATGCTCTGCTTCTAAAGGTTCAATCTCTTTCCAAAACAATGCTCTCAGCTAGGAATCACACCTACAACCCACAGGCCTTTGGGGACATTTTCTGTGAAACAATAAGGGCTGGTAAACATGAACATATTCAAGTTCACTGTATCAGCAGCGATACATTGTAAAGCAATAAACCCATGTTCTTTTATTATATTGTTAATTTATAGAGGAAGACAATGGTCACATCAAAGAAAGGGATTTTCTCATGAGTGGAAAGTGAAAATGTAACACTATATATAACTTTTGACGTTTGAAGAAAATGAAATTGTTCATCTATTTAGATTCAGAAATTAAATTCCTGTAAATTAACATTGGGAAAATTGCATACTAAGATATTTTTCAGAGTATGGTTTAGTTCAGTAAAAATGAAATAATCTACATACACAATAATCAGTAATTAAATAAATTGTGGCTATGAGTATAGTTGAATATTTAGTGATTAAAAATATGAGACAAAAACATGAACAAGCAATATATACAATATAAAATTGTTTTAAATATGTATGACTTATATAGTTCAAATATGTACCAACAGAGCAAGCATAATGTAGTATATGACCCAAATATCTGCAATCTAAATATGTCATAAATATGCCAAGATTATGCTTTTTATGTTTAAGTAAGTTTCTTCAGTCTATCCCAAATTATATGGATTATCCCTTTTTCTATCCAATACCTCAAGGATTATCAAGATGGTGACATTTTTCTCCTTCTATCAGCTTTTTAATTTTTGATCTTATTTTCTAAAATAGCTTGTATTTATTGTCCATGTGAAATGTTTCTGTCTCCACTGCCTAAAAAATTACATACATGTATTTATTGTATATTTCCAATGTTTCTGCTAAGAAATAAGTGAAGGAGATTGTAACATGGCTAAAAAAGTGGATACTAGACTTTTAGTTCTAAACCTTCAAATCAGCGACATCATATCAGGGTAACCTCACTTGCAGATCAGTTTCTGCCCCAGGTTTCTTCTGTTTTGTTGTATGGTCATACATTTTGTCTTTAGAGACTACTTCCTGCTACTGACTATGCTATCAGTTTCTGATCCAGTTTCATGTCACCCTGAAACAATCTAGCATCATTTTATAAGAAGAAACCTCATTGGAGAAAATGTCCCACTCTATTGGCCTTGGACAAGCCTGTAGTGCATTTTCTCAGTTAGTGGTTGATGTGGGAGGTGCCATCCTTGGGCTAGTTTTCCTGGATGCTAAAAAGGAATCTGAGCTAGCCAGTAAGAAAGGTTCCTCTATGGCCTCTACATCAGTTCCTGCCTGTGGCTCTGTTCCTGCCCTCTGTTCTCCCTGACTTTTCTCAGTGATAGAGTGTGATGTGGAACTAAGCTAAAATAAGCTCTTTGTGACCCAGGTTTCTTTTGGTCATCATGTTTTATCACAGCAATAAAAAAAAAAACCCTGAATAAGAAAGGTGCCAGATCAGTGATAAGAAATGACCTAAAATGTAAGTAATCCTTTCTTATATTATAGATCAACTTAATGGTGTTTTTTTGTTTGTTTGTTTGCTTTTGTAATAACCCTTGATTTTCAGGCTCTATCTAGAAGGATAACATTTTGCAATTTGCATTTTTTATGAAAAGAGCCATTGTCTCCTTAAAAGAAATTACCACTAAACTCACAGGACATCCAACACAAAACACAGCAAGCCTTTCAAAGGAGCTTTCCATCTTCTCCAAGCAAAGCAGATATTCACTGAAATATGCACACAATTTTCTGTGTGTACATGTGTGAACCAAAAGGGTACGCCCCAAAAGGTTATGAAACCGTTCTCTAGTAGAGGAGATGGGGGTTTGGGGAAGTAGTCATGTGATACTCAGTTTTAAAGGTTTTACATTTACCTGCATGTGTGCTAATGAACAAAAGGTCTTGAATGGTTTTTAGGAAACTTAAATATGTATAATTCAACATTAAATTTAGTGACATCTCCAAGAAGCTGAAATGGCTCATACAGACTTCCAAAGAAGCCTGTGTCCAGAGGTGAATCACAATAAAGTTCACCATCTTTTGACACTTTGTCCTTGATTTCTAGTGGAATATATAAAAAGGAATTATTATCATTCCTAGAGAGATCTTTCTTGTGTGAAGGGAGGCTATCAGTCTCCTCCCTCCCTACTGTAGCACATGATTCTGCATCTTTGGAACAAGGAGAAGTACAGTAGAGCCCTAAATCATGCCTTAAGTGGAGTCAACTTACCATCTACCTCTGGAAAACCTCAAATATGCCTATCCCAGCTAAGAAGCTAAATACTCTATATCACTTTAAAAGTTTTACTTTTTAAACTCATTTTCAATTTAGTCAATGAAAAATTGTTATAAAAAGGACCAGGTCGCTTGTTTTTCCTGGTTGCCTAGCTATCTTATACCCAAAATAACCACACAGAAACTGTATTAATTAAAACACTGCTTGGCCATTAGCTCTAACTTCTTATTGGCTAACTCTTACATCTTGATTTAGCTCATTTCTATTAATCTATGTATCGCCACATGGTTGTGGCTTACTGGCAAGATTCTAACTGGAGTTCATTAGAGGCAGAGGATCCATGGCTTCTCCGACTCTGCCCTTCTTCCTCCCAGCATTCAGTTCTGTTTTCTCCTCTTATCTAAGTTCCACTCTATCAACTAGGCCAAGGCAGTTTCTTTATTCATTAACCAATGAAAGCAACACACAAACAGAAGGAACTCCTACAGGAAAAGATTCTTAGGGGTCTTTAGAATAAATAAATGTAGTTTTTGAACTTTAAGTTTTATGAAATCTTATTTCAGTGTAAGTATTTCTTATGAAAATTTAGTCTCCTAGTTAAGAGGTATTTGTAAATGCAAAGTGCATATATACCAAGAATGTAGCATAATATACTAGTATAAAACACTATAGTAAATAATTTTGTGTCAATTGTATACTAACAATATATTTTTGATAAATCCTGTAAAAGGAAATACATGAGTTATATCATTTCATGCAATCTAATTTTACTTTATAAAAAGAAACTTGATCACTAGAAATTATAAACTATATGGATCACATGCAACTTCTATGAACAATGCTACACTACAGGGTAAAAAAAAATCATAGACACACTGAAGCCACAAGTTAGCAGAAAATACTTAGTTTATGGACATTTGCTTTTTATTTGTGGGAAGTTTTGTAAATATGTATAAAAACTGCAACAATTTACATTGAGAATGTTGTATTTAATTTATGAGAAATAATAATATTCAGATTCCTGTAAGCAGTTAGCAAATGAGGCAAAACTGTTGGTTCTTGGAATGGCAACAATTTGGCAAATGGACAATGCTTGTCCCCATTACATGGCCCAAAGCTCTTCCTTTTTCATGTTTCATGGTGTATCCTGTCAATAATGAAGTACGCCACTGTGAAAGACTTCTGAAGACCCTTGAGTCTGATATCCTTGAGGCAGGTGGCAGGATGATGTAGAAGTAGGCTTTGTACCCACTAAATTTTTTTCCAGCAGGAGTTCTCTGTCTTGGGTAGTTTTCTGTCTATTTTTTTCTTCTTTTTTTTGTTTTTTCAGCCACAGAAATTGATCCACATTTAACAAGGTGAAAATCCCACTGAGCATTTTAACAGCTGCCCATAAATCAAGTAACAAAATCTCAGTGAAGCAATGTCTTACATTGTGGTATAGAAAACCCCAGTTTTAATTAAATCTAAGTCTATTCCTTTAAGTCCTGGGAAGCTCCCAGGTTCTTTCTGCACTGTTGGCCTATATGACAAGCTTTAATTAGCACAGATTTTTCATGTTCATGGATACATTAGAAATTTGGAAGTGCTTAATGAAAAAGGTCTGTTACCTTGACCAGGCTGAATTACAGTTAGAGGACATCCACAAAGCTCCTGAGGTTAACTTCACACAAATAAATGAATATTTACACTATGCACATAAAAGTAAAGTTTTTAGATTTTTCACTAAAGCAATATTCCCTTTATTTACTGTTAATACCCTGAAAATGTTGACTCTATTTTTAATAACTTTGAGCTAGATATGCCTAGACATTCTATGCCCATTCAAACACTTTAATTTTATATTTGCCCATTGAATTAAACTACATGTGAAAATGGTCTTATTCATGTTTCAATATTGCTCATTTTCCATAAGTGGCTTGTAGTCTAATAAGATACTGAATTAGTGATAGACAAGCAAATATGGAAAATTCATGCATATATACAAAGTTAATACATGAAATAACAACCACTTATTTTAGTTTCAATAATGAAGTAGGAAGTGAGAAAGGGACAATTGTGTAGTGTTGATGGCCAGTGTCACAGGAGCTGAAAACACACGGGAGACAAACCTACATACACAACATGAGAGATTATGTATGATGAGGTCACCTTCTGGGCATGTCTGTGAGGGATATTTTGTTTGGGTGAATTGACATAGCCTGATCTATCCGAAAGAAGAGTGGCTTCATTTGCTAGGTTTGTGTCCTAAACAGAATATAAAGGAGGAAGCTAGCTGAGCATGAGTCACCATCATTCTTTGCTTACAGACGATGAAGGCAATGTGAACAACTACATCAAAACCCTCCTGTTGTGATTTCTCCACTGTTGGCATACAAAAGAGTTCCAAAATAGCCTGGAATGGAGTATAACAAAGCTATATTTATTAGGGAATAAACTCACAAAAATAATAATGATCCACAGTCTTCTGCATGTGCTGGTAACTGGAACCAAATCTAGCAGCCAAGAGGCCTACTCTTGTTTTCTGTCTGTATTTAAAGTACACGAGACCATACACAAAGTGAACTGATGTCTTAAAGGCTATTGGTTGAAGGTGTTCCCACAGCACCTCTCCTTTTTGTCTAAATAAGAGAGTCCTAAGCCTAATTAATACAAAACTATATACAATAAGAACAAATATCAAGTATTGTCCAGGGGAAAGAAGAGACAAAAACATACATAAAAGAAGGACAAATATTTTTGAAGGAACTATTTTAGGAAATATTTCCAGATAATATTTTAGAATTCTAATTGGAGGATCTCCACCACAGCACATCTGAAGAAGCAACCTCCACAGGAGCAGGTACAAGGGAGTGATAGCTGAGGGAGAAGGCCTGTGCCAGAGACCTCTGCAGGACTGGGTGTGAGTCAGGGACCTCAGTTGGAGCAGGCCCCAGCCAGGGACATCTGTGGGAGTAGGACTGAGCCACCTACCTTAATCAGAGCATGTCTGAGGCAGTGACCTCTCCAGGAGAAAGCTTGATCCAGTGACCTCCACCTGAGCAGGCCTGAGGCAACAACCTCCACAGGAGGAGGAACAAGGAAGCCAAGGCTGAAGGAGCAGGCTCAAGTCTGAGACCTTGATAGGACCTGGCATGAAGCAGCAACCCCAGAGGTAGAAGGCCTGAGACAACAACTTCTGCCAGAGCAGGGCCCAAACCAGCTACCTCTGCTGAAGCAGACACAAGACGGTGACCTCAGGGGAAGCAGCCCTAAGCAAGTACCCTTCATGGGAGCAGGTCAGAATGAGCCCTGGTATTGCAAAGTGACATCATGAAGCACTGAAAAACCTCCAGAGTGACCTCAGGGTTCGCTGGAACCATGGCCCTGACAGCACAATGAGGAACACCCATCTGATCTTTGGATTCACTGGCACCTAGAAGAGTGATCACCAGAAACACAGACAGCCCCAACTACACCAATCAGAGGGAAAAGATGGGAAGACAAGGTAAGAACATACTCAACACCACAAAGAACAACATGACACCAATAAAAACTAGTGGTCCTACAACAGCAAGACTTGAACAACCAAATGTAGATGCAGAAAATGACCTAAAAATATATTTAGGAGAATGTTTGAGGCCATTAAAGAGGAAAAGAAAAATTTCCTCAAAGAAATGGAGAAAAAAAAAAAACAAAAAGTTGGAAGAAATCAACAAATCCCTTAAAGAAAACCTAGATAGAGGGAACGCGGGGCCCTGCTGCTGGGGCTGCAGTGTCTGCTGTGCTCTCCTGGACCAGCTCTGCCTGCCCCCTACCTCCCTTGGTCCCTGGCTAATTGGGGCTACCAGGAGTCCCTGTGTAGGTGCTGAGAAGTTCCATCTGGACGGGTGAGTGTGTGCTATCCTGGGGCGGACTGTCCCGGTAGAGAGCTCAAATGCCCCTCCCCCAGCTCCTGCTGCAGGGCTTTCTTTCCTACACACGCACCCCCACCCCCACCCCCAAGCCTGCCTTGTCTGCAAGGTCCTTTGCTGTGGAACAGCTTCCTGCCCTTTCACTAAGGCTACCAACCCAGAGCAGTGAGTGCCTGACTAGAGGGCAGGCCTCAAGGTCCCCGGCAGGGAACGCCCCTGCTGCTGGGGTTGCAGTGTCTGCTGTGCTCTCCTGGACCTGCTCTGCCTGCCCCCTACTTCCCTTGGTCCCTGGCTCATTGGGGCTACCATGAGTCCCTGTGTACGTGCTGAGAAGTTCCATCTAGATGGGTGAGTGTATGCTATCCTGGGGCAGACTGTCCCGGTAGAGAGCACAAACCCCCCTACACTAAGGCTACCCAACCAGAGCAGTGAGTGCCTGCCTAGCGGGCAGGCCTCAGCAACCCCCAAAAGGGAGCGCAGGCACCTCCAGCTTGTACTGCAGTGTCGCCTGTGTTTTACTCGACCCCGCCCTATGCCTTGCATTCGCCCTTCTTTCCGCGGGTCATTGGAATACCAAGTGTCCCTGTGTTGGTGTTGAGGAGTTCATCTGGAAGGGAACGGTTCCTGCCCCTACACTGAGGAGATACACGCAGAGAGTTAGTCACAGCAAAGACTGGTCCAAGACACCAGGCCTCTCCTGGCTCCATTTGAAGGAAGAGATGGGCAGGCGCCAACGCAAGAATTCCCCCAACAACTTGAAAGGCAACGTGACATCACCAGAATCCAGGAATCCCGAAATAAGAAGTGTACACCCTAATCCAGAAGAATTAGAAGAATTCGACTCAAAAGTGAATTATATGAAAATAATAGAGGACCTTAAACAGGAGGTGAAAAACTGCCATAATCAATTAGAGATTACAAACAAAAAGGTAGAGGAAATGAATAAATCTCTCAAAGATACCCAAGAAAACCAAGAGAAACAAGAAAAAGTAATCAAATAGGTAAGGGAAATGGTTCAAGACTTGAAGAATGAAGTGGAAGTAATAAAGAAAACACAAACTGAGGGAAGGATAGAGATGGAAAATTTGGATAAACGAACAGGAACTACAGAGACAAGTACCACCAACAGATTACAAGAGATAGAAGAAAGAATCTCAGACACTGAAGATACCATAGGGAAAATAAATACTCTGATCAAAGAAAACAGCATAACCAACAAATTCTCAACACAAAACATTCAGGAAATCTGGGACACAATAAAAAGACCAAACCTTCATCCATTCCTCCATTGAAGGGCATCTAGGTTGTTTCCAGGTTTTGGCTATTACAAACAATGCTGCTATGAACATAGTTGAACAGATACTTTTGTCATTTGATGTGGCATCTCTTGGGTATATTCCCAATAGTGGTATTACTGGATCTTGGGGTAGGTTGATCCCAAATTTCCTGATAAATCGCCACACTGATTTCCAAAGTGGTTGCACAAGTTTGCATTCCCACCAGCAATGAATGAGTGTGCCTCTTTCTCCACAGGACTGCTCTTCAGTATCGAGAGGGAGGGGGAATGGTGTGGGGGGAGGAGAAGAGGAGTGGGGATAGGGGGAGGGGAGTGGGGGGAGGGGGCAATATTTGGGAGGAGGGGAGGGAAATGGGAAACGGGGAGCAGGTGGAAATTTTAATTAAAAAAGAATAAAAAATAAAAAAAAAAAAAAAAAAAGACCAAACCTAAGAATAATAGGGATAGAAGAAGGAGAAGAAGTACAGCTCAATGGTCCAGAAAATATATTTAATAAAATTATAGAAGAAAACTTTCCCAACCTTAAAAAAGATATTCCTTTGAAGGTCCAAGAAGCATACAGAACACCAAATCGACTGGATCAAAAAAAAAAAAAAACCATCTCCTTGTCATATAATAATCAAAACACAAAACATACAGAATAAAGAAAGAATATTAAGAGCTGCAAAGGAAAAAGGTCAAGTTACCTATAAAGGTAAACCTATCAGACTTACACCTGATTTCTCTATGGAAACCATGAAAGCCAGAAGGTCCTGGATAGATGTACTGCAGAAACTAAGAGACCATGGATGCAAGCCCAGACTACTATACCCAGCCAAGCTTTCGTTCACTATAAATGGAGAAAACAAAATTTTCCAGGATAAAAACAAATTTAAACAATACGTAGCCACAAATCCAGCCTTACAGAAAGTAATAGAAGGAAAATCACAAACCAAGGAGTCCAACAATGCCCACAATAACTCAGACATCTAATGACCCTTCACCAGCACAACTTGAAGAAGGGAAACACACAAACTCTACTACCAAAAGAAAGAAAGAAAGAAAGAAAGAAAGAAAGAAAGAAAGAAAGAAAGAAAGAAAGAAAGAAAGAAAGAAAGGAAAAATGACCGGACTTAACAACTACTGGTCATTAATATCACTTAATATCAATGGACTCAACTCACCTATAAAGAAGCACAGGCTAAGAGATTGGATATGAAAACAGGATCCAACATTCTGCTGCTTACAAGAAACACACCTCAACCACAAAGACAGACATCTACTCAGAGTAAAGGGCTGGGAAAAGGTTTATCAAGCAAACGGACCTAAGAAACAAGCAGGTGTGGCCATACTAATTTCTAAGAAAGTTGACTTCAAACTAAAATCAATCAAAAGAGATGGAGAGGGACATTTTTTACTCATAACAGGAACAATTCACCAGGATGAAGTCTCAATCCTGAATATATATGCCCCTAATATAAAAGCACCCACTTATGTAAAAGAAACGTTACTAAAACTCAAGGCAGTCATCAAACCACACACACTAATAGTAGGAGATTTCAACACTCCTCTCTCACCAATGGACAGGTCAATCAGACAGAAACCTAACAGAGAAATAAGAGGATTAAGGGAGGTAATGAATCAAATGGACTTAACAGACATCTATAGAACATTCCACTCAAATAAGAAAGAATATACCTTCTTCTCTGCAGCTCATGGAACCTTCTCGAAAATTGACCACATACTCGGTAACAAAGCAAACTTACACAGCTACAAAAAAATAATCGGTAACCACCTGTGTCTTATCAGATCACCATGGATTAAAGTTAGAATTTAACAACAATGCTATCCCCAGAAAGCCTATGAACTCATGGAAACTGGACAGTCAACTACTGAACCACACCTGGATCAAGAAAGAAATAAAGAAAGAAATTAAAGTCTTTCTTGAATTCAATGAAAATGAAGACTCAACATACTCAAACCTATGGGACACTATGAAAGCAGTGCTAAGAGGAAAGTTCATAGCATTAAGTGCCCACTTAAAGAAAACGGAGAAAGCACACATTGGAGACTTAATAGCCCACCTGAAAGCTTTAGAAAAAAAAGAAGCAGACTCACCTAGGAGAAGTAGAAGACTGGAAATAATCAAATTGAGGGCTGAAATCAACAAAATAGAAACACAGAAAACAATCCAAAGAATCAATGAAACAAAAAGCTGGTTCTTGGAGAAAATCAATAAGATTGATAAACCCCTATCCAAACTAATCAAACGGCGGATAGAGAATACACAAATTAACAAAATCAGAAATGAAAAGGGAGACATAACCACAGACATAGAGGAAATTCAGAGAATCATTAGATCTTACTATAAAAGACTGTATGCCACAAAATTGGAAAATGTAAAAGAAATGGACACTTTTTAAGATAAGTACCATATACCAAAGTTAAACCAGGACCAGGTGAACAATCTAAATAGACCTGTTAGTCACGAAGAATTAGAAGTTGTTATAAAAAACCTCCCCACCAAAAAAAGCCCAGTTCCAGACGGCTTCAATGCAGAATTCTACCAGAACTTCCAAGAAGACCTAATACCTATACTCCTTAATGTATTTCACAATATAGAAACAGAGAAGTCATTGCCAAATTCCTTTTATGAAGCTGCAGTTACTCTGATACCAAAACCACACAAAGACCCAACCAAGAAAGAGAACTACAGGCCAATCTCACTCATGAACATCGATGCAAAAATACTCAATAAAATACTGGCAAACCGTATCCAAGAACACATTAGGAAAATTATCCATTATGATCAAGTAGGCTTTATCCCAGAGATGCAGGGCTGGTTCAACATATGAAAATCTATCAATGTAATCCGTCATATAAATAAACTGAAAGAAAAAAACCATATGATCATTTCATCGATGCTGAAAAACCATTTGACAAAATTCAACATCCCTTTATGATAAAGGTCTTAGAGAGATTAGGAATACAAGGGTCGTACCTAAGTATAATAAAAGCTATTTATAGCAAGCCGTCAGCTAACATCAAATTAAATGGAGAGAAACTCAAAGCTATTCCACTAAAATCAGGAACACGACAAGGTTGTCCACTCTCTCCATACCTCTTTAATATAGTACTTGAAATTCTAGCAATAGCAATCAGACAACATAAAGGGATCAAAGGGATTCAAATTGGAAAGGAAGAAGTTAAACTTTCATTGTTTGCAGATGATATGATAGTGTACATAAGCGATCCCAAAAACTCCAGCAAAGAACTCCCTCAGCTCATAAACACCTTTAGTGGCGTTGCAGGATACAAGATCAATTCCAAAAAATTAGTTGCCCTCCTATACACAAGGGATAAGGAAGCAGAGATGGAAATCAGAAAAGCATCACCCTTCACGATAGCCACAAATAGCATAAAATATCTTGGGGTAACTCTAACCAAGGAAGTGAAGGATCTATTTGACAAAACTTTAAGTCTATGAAGAAAGAAATTGAGGAGGATACCAGAAAATGGAAGGATCTCCCTTGCTCTTGGATTGGGAGGATCAACATATTAAAAATGGCAATTCTACCATTATAGATTCAATGCAATCCCCATTAAAATCCCATCAAAATTCTTCACAGATCTTGAGAGGACATTAATCAACTTTATATGGAGAAATAAAAAACCCAGGATAGCCAAAACAATCTTATATAATAAAGGATCGTCTGGAGGCATTACCATCCCTGACCTCAAACTCTATTACAGAGCCTCAGTATTGAAAACAGCTTGGTATTGGCATAAAAACAGAGAAATAGATCAATGGAACCGAGTAGAAGACCCTGATTTTAACCTACAAACATATGAACACCTAATTTTTGATAAAGGTTCTAAAAGTATTCAATGGAAAAAAGAGAGCATCTTCAACAAATGGTGCTGGCAGAATTGGTTGTCAACCTGTAGAAGAATGAAAATAGATCCATATCTATCACCATGCACAAAACTCAAGTCCAAATGGATTAAAGACCTCAATATTAGTCTGAACACACTGAACCTGATAGAAGAAAAAGTGGGAAGTACTCTACAACATATGGGTACAGGAGATCACTTCCTACGTTTATCCCCAGCAGCACAGACATTACGGACAACATTGAATAAATGGGACCTCCTGAAACTGAGTAGCTTCTGTAAAGCAAAGGACACTGTCACTAAGACAAAAAAGCAACCCACTGACTGGGAGATCTTCACTAACCCTGCAACAGACAAAGGTCTGATCTCCAAAATATATAAAGAACTCAAGAAACTAGACTTTAAAATGCTAATTAACCCAATAAAAAATGGGGCACTGAACTGAACAGAGAATTCTCAACAGAAGAAATTCAAATGGCCAAAAGACACTTAAGGTCATGCTCAACCTCCTTAGCGATAAGGGAAATGCAAATTAAAACAACTTTGAGATACCATCTTACACCTGTCAGAATGGCTAAAATCAAAAACACCAATGATAGCCTCTGCTGGAGAGGTTGTGGAGAAAGGGGCACACTCATTCATTGCTGGTGGGAATGCAAACTTGTGCAACCACTTTGGAAATCAGTGTGGCGATTTCTCAGGAAATTTGGGATTAACCTTCCCCCAAGATCCAGTAATACCACTATTGGGAATATACCCAAGAGATGCCCCATCAAATGACAAAAAGTATCTGTTCAACTATGTTCATAGCAGCATTGTTTGTAATAGCCAAAACCTGGAAACAACCTAGATGCCCTTCAATGGAGGAATGGATGAAGAAATTGTGGAATATATACATATTAGAGTACTACTCAGCGGTAAAAAACAATGACTTCTCCAATTTTGCGTGCAAATGGATGGAAATAGAAAACACTATCCTGAGTGAGGTATCCCAGACCCAAAAAGAGGAACATGGGATGTACTCACTCGTAATCGGTTTCTAGCCATAAATAAAGGACATTGAGCATATAATTTGTGATCCTAGAGAAGCTAAATAAGGAAGTGAACCCAAAGAAAATCGTATAATCATACGCCTGGAGAGGGGAAGTAGACAAGATTGCAGGGCAAAAACTGGGAACTTGCGAGTGAGGTGGCATGGGGCAAAGGGGAAATGGGATGAGAAACATGAGAAGGGGATGATGGGAGGAGCTCGGGGGATTGGGATGGTTGGGATATAGAAAGGGTGGATACGGGAGCAGCGAAGTATATATCCTAACTAAGGGAGCCATCTTAGGGTTGGCAAGAGACTTTACTCTAGAGGGGTTCGCAGGTGTCCAGGGAGATGTCCCCAGCTGGTACCTTGGGCAACTGAGGAGAGGGAACCTGAAATGACCCTATCCTATACTGATGAATATCTTACATATCACCTTATAACCTTCATCTGGCAATGGATCGAGGTAGAGTCAGAGACTCAATTTGGAGCAACGGTCTGAGCTCTTAAGGTCCAAATGAGGAGCAGAAGGAGGGAGAACATGAGCAAGGAAATCAGGACCACGAGGGATGCACCCACCCACTGTGACAGTGGATCTGATTTATTGGGAGCCCACCAAGGCCAGCTGGTCTGGGACTGAATAAGCATGGGTTGATTCTGGACTCTCTGAGCATGGCGGACAATGAAGGCAGATGAGAAGCCAAGGACAATGGCACTAGGTTTCGATCCTAATACATGAACTGACTTTCTGGGAGCTTAGCCTGTTTAGACGCTCACCTTCCTGGACGTAGATAGAAGACCTTCGTCTTACCGCAGGGCAGAGAATTTGGACTGCTCTTCAGTATCGAGAGGGAGGGGGAATGGTGTGGGGGGAGGAGAAGAGGAGTGGGGATAGGGGGAGGGGAGTGGTGGGAGGGGACAATATTTGGGAGGAGGGGAGGGAAATGGGAAACGGGGAGCAGGTGGAAATATTAATTAAAAAAGAATAAAAAAAGAAAAAGAAAACCTAGATAAAGCAATCAAACAGGTGAAAGAAATGAATAAATACTTGAAAACCAAAACAGAGACAATAATGAAAACACAAACTGAGGGAATTATAGAAATGGAAATTATGAGAAAACAATAAGGAATCACAAATGAAAGCATAAACAGCAGAATATAAGAGATGGGAGAGAAAATCTCTACTGCCGCAAATACAATGGAAGAAATAGACTCATTGGGTCAAAGAAAAAATTAACTCTAACAAAAGCTTAACACAAAATATCCAGGTAATATGGGATACTGGGAAAAGACCTAAGAATAATAAGTATAGAAGATCTCCAGCTCAAAGTCACAGAAAATATATTCAACAAAATCAAAGAACAAAACTTTCCTAACCTCAAGAAAGATATGCATATGAAGATACAATAAGCTTATAGAACACCCAGTAGACTGGATCAAAAAAGTCCTCTGCCACATAATAATCAAAACACTAAACATACAGAATAAAGAAAGACTATTAAGAGCTGCAAAGAAAAAAGCCCAAGTAACATATAAAGACATACCTGTCAGAATTACACCTGACTTCTCAATGGAAGCAATGAAAGCCAGAAGGTCCTGTTCAAGTGTTATGCAGACATTAAGAGACCACAAATGCCACCCAGACTACTATACACAGCAAGAATAAGTATTCCTTGATAGAACCAGATTTAAACAATACCTAGCCACAAACCCAGCCCGGCACAAAGTACTAGAAAGAAAACTCCAACCCAAGGAAGTTGACTACATCCACAAAACCACAGACAATAGATGATCTGACAGGAGCAAATCCTAAAGAAGAGAAAAACACTCACAAATATCACCAACAATGAAAACTAACAGGTTAAACAATTACTGGTATTAATATCCCTTAATATAAACAGATTCAATTCACTGATAAAAAGACACAGGCACTAACAGACTGGTTACAAAAATAGAATCAATCCTTCTGCTTCGTACAAGAAATACCCCTCAACCTCAAAGTCAGACATTGCCTCAGAGTAAAGTGTTAAGAAAATATTTTCCAATCAAATGGACGTAAGAAACAAGCAAGTTTAGCTATCCTAATATCTGACAGAATAGATGTTGAACTAAAACCAACAAAATAGACAAAGAAGGACATTTCATATTAGTCACAAGAAAAAAATCCATCAGGAGGAAATCTCAATGCTGAACATCTATGCCGCAATACAAGGGCACCCTCATATGTAAAAAAATACTTCTAAAGCTTAAATTCCACATTAAATCCCACACTCCAATAGTGGGAGACTTCAGCACCCCACTGTCACCATTGAACAGGTCTGGCAGACAGAAAATTACAGAGAAACAAAGAAACTAACAGATGTTATGACTCAAATGACTTAACAGACATCTATAGAACATTTCATCTGAAAATAAAAGAACATACCTTCTTCTCAGCACCTCATGGAACCTTCTCAAAAATTGACCACATACTAGATAACAAAGTCAACCTCAACAGATACAAAAAGATTGGAATAACCCCATGTATCCCCACAGATTAAAATTAGAATTCAGCAGCAACACTAATCCCAGAAAGCCTGCAAACACAAGGAGGAAATAAAGGAAAAAATTAAAGACTTCTGAAAATTCAATGAAAAATATCACACAACAAACCTAAATTTATGTGACACAATGAAAGCAGTGTTAAAAAAGTTCATAGCACTAAATGCCTACATAAAGTTGGAAAAATCCCACACTAGTGAGTTAAAAGAACATTTTAAAACTCTAGAACAAAAGAAGCAAACTCACCCAGGAGGACTAGAAATAATTAAATTGTGAGCTGAAATCAACAAAATAGAAACAAAGAAAAAATACACAGAATCAATGAGACAAAGAATTGGTTCTTAGAGAAAATCAACAAAATACACAAACCTTTATCTAAACTAACCAAAAGGCAGAGAAAGAATATCCAAATGAACAAAATCAGAAATGAAAAGGGGGATGAAATTGAAAAATTAAAGGTAATAGACAACTTTCTGGATAAATAGCACTTGTCAAAATTAAATAAAAACCAGATAAGCAAATTAAATAGACCTATAACTGCTAAAGATATGGAAATAATCATTAAAAGTCTCTCAACCAAAAAATGTCCAGGACCAGATACTTTCAGACAGAATTTGACAAGATTTTCAAAGAACTAATACCAATATTCATCAAATTGTTCCATACAAAGAAACAGAAAGAATATTGCCAAACTCTCTTTATGAGGCTAGAGTTACCCTAATATCCAAACCACATAGAAACATTACAGGAAAGAGAATTACAGACCAATTTCACTCATGAATATTGATGCAAAAATACTCAATAAAATACTGGCAAACAGAATCCAAGAATACATCACAAAAATCACCCACCATGATCAAGTTGGCTTTATCCCAGAGATGCAAGGATTGTTCAACACATAAAAATCTGTCAGTGTAATCCACCATATAAACAAACTGGAAAAACACACACACAAGATCATCTCATTAGATGCTGAAAAAGCATTTGACAAAATACAGCATCCCTTCATGAAGAGAGCAGGAATAGAGGAAACATACCTAAACATAATAAAGCCAATATACAGCAAGCCAACATCTAATAACAAACTAAATGAAGAGAAACTCAAAGCAATCCCACTGAAATCCGGAACAAGACAAGGTTGTCCATTCTCTCCGTATCTATTCAAGAGGTTCTAGCTAAAGCAATAAGACAACAAAAGGAGGTCTAGGAAATAAAAATCAGAAAAAAAGTCAAACTTTCACTATTCTCTGATGATATGAAAGTTTATATAAGTGACCCCCAAAATTCTACCAACAAATTTCTACAACTCATAAATGCCTTCAGAATTGCAGTAGGGTACAAGATTAACTCAAAAATCAGTAGCCCTCCTTTACACAGATGATAAATGGGCTGTTAAAAGGTCATTGTTTAACCCATATAGGTTTCTTAGTTAATCATTTTTATAGCAGGTCTATTGTTACCTCTAAAAGTTTACTAGTTTTTTTTTTTTTTGGCACAGCCTGAATGGTTGGTGACTGTTTTTTTTTTTTATATATTTTTATAGTACCTTATAATATCCTTCCCAGAAACCTGAGGTGGTTTATATTTTGTTTCTGAGACTGCAGGAATGTTAATCCTGTATTCTATTGCAACAGATTATGACCCCAGAGATTCACTACTATATTAGCCACATGTGGCTCTATCTTTCTGGCTCTATGCATTCAACCCATATCATGTTTTATTTTACTTGGGATAGGGTTCCAATTCTTAGGAATTGAACATCTGTCTCCTGAAGAAGCCATTTCGGATGCCAAGATTCTGGAGTAATAATAGTCATGTCTGCACCTGTGTCCAGTAATCCTTCAAATATAATGTTATTTATCCATACTCTCAGCTTTAGTCTTTGATCATTTATAGAGGTCTGCCAAAATATGTGTTTCCTATTTTCTATTGGAATTTTTGATTCATCCTCCATGATTATCCTATCATCCAGAGCAGTGTGGATTTTTACAACAGGCACTGGATTTTCTAATTTTCCTGGGGAGGTGTGTCCTCCATAGTGACTGGACCATGTTTGACCTGGAGGCCCATGAGAGGCCCCCCAAAGAGTTTCCCAATGGTAATATTGCCCTGTTTATCTCTTTCTGTTCTACACTTATTGATCCAGTTTCAGCCTTTGCCACATCTTCTCCATAATCCAGAAGATTAAGACCTTTTATTTTTGTCTTTTTCAGAGGCAACATTATATCTAGGGATGTCTTCTCTACAATCTCTTCTCAGATGTCCTGTTTTACCACAATTAGAACATTTGGTATTTTATTTTCTCTTCATACCTTCAGAAATGGCTACTCCTACCCAAGTATCAGTATTATACTCAAATGACTCAGTATTGGCTATGTGCAGGATCCATTCATCCACTGGTGTTGATTTGACCTTTAAAGGCCCAAGTATCTTTTTGTATTCTAAGTTGGCATTTTCAAAAGGCAGAGATTCAAAAAGTACTTGTATAGCTTCTGGATCTGTTATCCCTATTTGTACAATTTTAATTAATCTTCATAAAAAGTCACTTAAGTGTTTCTTGGGGTGTGTATGACTTAGTATATGATTCAATTATTCTTCCTAGTTCATGAATCCTGTCCCAAGCATTCAAGGCTGCTGTATGGCATAGGGACAAGATGTGTCCATTGTTAATAGCTTGATTCTGTGGATCAGCACAACAGCCCTTGTCAAGAATTTGATCTTGGGAGGCCTCAAGTCCTTTGACTTTATCTTGATGTTTCAGGGCTTTAGCCTCCTCTAATAGCACTTCCACTGTAACTGTGGCCCATCTTCTAGCACTGCTGATAGTAATTGAAGCCAATCATGTGAAGTAACCCTATTGTTTGAAGCTCATGTCTTTTTCACCCCACTAACAAATGGTGAATCCATGCCATAAGTTACTGCTGCTTGCTTAATTTCTTTTAGATGTTTCATACCTATAGATTTCAACTTACATTCTGTGAATCCATTTAGGTACTGAGTATTTGCTGAGTTTTTAGAGGTATTAACAGGATAATTAGCTAAAATTCATGGTAAGTCATCTCTGACTCTGAGAGGTACTAGTGATGCTAAATCCTTTGCCTGTATTTCCTCTCCTTATCTGTTCTGACAACTTCTTCAATTGATTCAAATCTTTTTAACCACTGTCTTTTGTAAAGCCTGAATCTCTTGACCTGTGAATGTTTCTAATGATTTAATTAAATCCATTAATTTCTGGTTTTCATCCTGCACTTTTAATTCCAAGGTTTTAAATTTTTCCCTTAATGATAACTTCTCATCCTTAGATATTATTTGGATGACATGTAGGTTGCCTTCCTGGAGAAATGTTATATCTGCTAGCTTATCATAACTTTTTAACAGATTGTGATTGTCAATTTCAACAATATAAATCCTTTCAGATAATCTCACAGTACCTTTTTATAAGGTTTAGTAACCCATTGACATGAACTGCATTTTGCCTGTCAATTTAAGCTTATCATTTTTAATACTATGAATCCTTTCAGCTAAAGACTGTATCCTTCCTAAAAGTTTCTTATTCTTGGCTCTGTTAAACCATTTCTCTAAGAATATAATATTAAGAACAAAGCTATTAGTCACCATGGCCACAGAAATATGTGTACAAGGTAGGTCATATAACTCTTGCAGAATTCCAAACATAGTAGAAACAAAAAGGTTGAATGGTGATATTGTCTGCCATTATCTTGGGGTTGGTTCATGATTTTCAAATTTATTTTTTATTTATTAATCAAATTAACTTACCTCCATTATAATTTTCACAAAGTTGTTGGAAGTGTAATAATCTTGATTGGGCAGCAGGTGTCGGAATCACAGCAGTAAGGCAGGTCAGAAATAGTTCTTGAGACTTAGATAGAATTACTAACAAATTTATTTAAAAATTTAAAAGCAGCACACCTGCATAAGGAAAAGGTTTGAGTTGGGCAGTTTAAGAAACACAGATCTTGCAGGAGGTAGATAACTATGAGGTTACTGGCCAGAGCTAAGGCCAGGCATTCACGGATCCAAACTAAGAATGTAGGCCTATGTTCCAGGCACAGGATTAGAACCTTTGCTCCTGAAATCAGAGCTTGGCCTGATCAGAGCAGGTCTGAGAGATGCCATAGAAGCCATGGAAGAGTGGTGGCAGAAGGCCGTGGGTGGCAGTAGGAGGTACCAAGTCACGTGGGCATGGGCTGTAGCTGGAAATTGTCAAGTCACTGCCACAGGTCTGCTGAGCCAAACGGTGCACAGCTGCATGCCAGGAGGTTAGTTCAGCTGCATGGGTGGGAGGAAGCTACACGCTGGGTTCTGGGCAGAGCTGGGCAAAGGTGTGGACTCAGGCCTTGTGGTGGCCAGTTTGCTAGCATACAAGAGTTCCAAAATGGAGTATAACAAAGATTTATTTATTAGGGGATAAACTCACAGAAATAGTAGCTATCTGCAGTCCTCTGCATATGGTGAGAACTGGAGTCAAATCCAGCAGCCAAGAGGTCCACATATGCTTTTTGTCTGCATTTATAGTACATGAGACCACACCCAAAGTGGGCTGATATCTTAAAGGATATCTTTATTTCCTGAAGGAGTTCCCCCAGCACCCCAGCAATATAGTCATTACTTAGAGCTGTGGGCTGACAGAAAACCTTTCTTTCTTTAAGATGTGTGTGTGTGTGTGTGTGTGTGTGTGTTTTGTAAGAATATTTCATCATAGCAACAGTAACTAGGGGAGAGATGATCAGAGAAGATAGATGTCTTTGAGGGCTGAATTTAAGGTGAAAACCTAAAAGTAAAAGCCATGGGAAGGATAAAAGGTTCTAGTCAGAGGGAAGAACATGTGCACTGCTTTAAGGGCATGTGAAGAACAGAAAGGCACTGGTGTAAGGAGCTGGGGGCTGTGACACATGCCTGACTGGGTGCCATCAACGTGATTCTAACAAGACATCCTTGCAATTGGACATAAACAGATGCCACCTAATGGATGAGCCCCCTCCATGCTCACAATAAAGTATGCCAGGGCAAGAATTCACCTAAGCCAGGAAACCTGGATTTCACCACCCATTCTAGAGCTGCTCATTGATTCATGTAGGGGACTGTTTGCTTGCCTTTGAGGAAACTCTTCCTACTCTTCTTAGCTAACTTTCTCATATTCTATGCTACTTTGTATTTTTTTAAAATGGAGAGTATTGCACACCAGGATTATTCTTTGGTCACTGAGCCTTCATTTTTCTCTTTAATCTTTAAATAGAAGATCTTAGGGAGAATGTGCTATGAGAGATTGTGAGGCAGACATTATAGAACAGGAAAAAAAGTGGTCTTTTCTTCAACCCCCATAAGTTCTTGGTTGCAATAAACACTTGATTGCAAAAATCTAATCAATCAACACAAGAAAAAAAGTAGAAGTTGAGAGCAAGTACATTTCCTGCATGTGTGGGAAGCAGAGAACAGTTGTGCTCACACAGGTGGCTTGGGATTCCTGCACAACACAACACAGCTCAACAAAGAATGACAAATTATTGGAGAAGTGACAAGAAGGGTTCTGAGTGATGAGAGAAACAGCAGTAGGTTAGAGGCCAATTATTGCAGCTCATTAATGGAGACTCCACTGGTTCCAGGCCCAAAACAGCCTGAGATGATCTTCAGTAACAACCTTCTTTTTACTGGGAGGAAGTAGGATAGGATAGTTTTGTCTTACAAATTTATGTCCTGATTTTAGGCAAATAGAGGAAGAGTAGAGAGATCTGTTCATCTATTTTTAAATCCCCTTTTCCTCAAAACCATTATAACAAGGAGGACTATTTGAAGGTAGGTGTTAGGTCCACATAACACCCCCCCCCACACACACACACACATACACACACCCAAATGGCAGTGCTCGTGACATCATCCAAAACAGGGCTTCATTTGGGTAAACAAAAAGATTGTTATCATAAACAAGCCTCAAGGCAGGTTCCTGTTTTCCAGAAACCTGCCTTACCTCCCCAGGAACCTCCTTTAACCTTCCCACAAAGGTCAGCTACCTTGGGCAAAGGTACTTAGTTCCTATGCAATCCCCACGGTCTGTATCAGCTCTGTATAAGCTGAGTGATGCTTAAATCTGCTTATTTTTCCACCTCCAATTGCTCTTCTCCCTGCCCCCATCCTCAAAATATATGGCTTTGACAGTTTGATCTCCAATAAATCCTTTTTCTGCCCACAGCAGAGTCTAGTAAAGTAGTTTGCTGCATCATCACATGCAATGGCACTGTACAGTTTTCCAGAACCTTCAAAACAGAGATTGCTCTATGGTTAAGAGTGTTTACTGTTTAACCAGGTCTGGTAGTATGTACCTTTAATCCCAGTATGCAGGTAACTAAGGCAGGGGATAATTCTGAGTTCAAGGCCAGCCTACCTTGGTCTACAGAATTAGTTCCAGGTCAGTCAAATGTACGTAGTGTGACCCTACTTCAATTGCAAACAAAAGAAACAAAACAAGTGAAAAGAAGGACAAGAAATGAGTGCTTGCTGGACAATCGTCAGGACCAGAGTTTAGGTCTGAGCACCTCTATTAACCATCCTGAGTGTGCCTGTAATCACATCCTCAAAGGACCAAGAAAAGAGCAAGCAGTAAGAGAACCCCATTGCTTTTCTCTGACCAGGGAACAGTCATCAAGTATGTCTCTGCCTCCCCTCGTATATGTTCATACATACCCATGCTCACACAAATAACAACTCAATTAATTAATTCAAAAACAGTTTGATTTTAAGAGTTCACTCAGCTTATTGAGGGATAATAAGAAAAAGTGTAATAAATCCTGTTTACATTGTTTCACTAAAATGGAAACAAAATGTTTGATGATGAAAAGAGGTAGAGAGAGGATGAGAGGGGAAGTGGTGTGGGTCTGTTGCAAGGAGTTAGCTGAATACAGGAAGATCAACATGTCAAATCACTGAAACCACGCTAATGACAAATGTTAGCAACTTCAACAATTGATGACATGAAAAAAAAATCAATGTTTATTGAGTGTAAACTGCTTTATATGTCTCCTACATGGAACTTTATTCAGGTTTATGGATGTGTTTCGCACTGAAGCACTGTGTAAAGTCACACAGTGAGTTGATGAGAACAAACCAGACTGTTACATCACTGAGTTCATGCTCTTACACATAGAAATTTGATTAGCAAACATTGTGGTGAATCTACTGTTTATGCAGTAAAGCACTATTAGTAAGGAAAGTGAGAAAACTCATATGGGTTTGTGTTTACCATTATTCAATAAAAACATGAATAGGATTTATTTTTGTGGAAATAAAGGAATATGAATTTGCAATTCAAATGGCTCCTGTTTTATTTTTTCTTATATTATCCATGACATAATACAGCCTAACATCTAAATGATAGTTTCAAAATTCTATGTGAAGGCAAATAAGGAAGTCACATAAATGTAGCATGTGGCACCTTTGAAAATCCCTACTCATGAGGTTTTGGCCTCTACAAGCTAAGGATGGATAAGAGATAGTAGAGGAAATCAAGCCATGATCTAAATAAAGTACTATTGATTTGCTAGTAGCTCTGCACAAACCATCTTGTTGGGTGATTACACTTCCCAGGAACTCATGAGGAAGACTAATGAGCATCTTTGTGGTTATACAAACAAGTCACCTTCTGGTCCAAATTAAAAACAAAATGCACTTGTTCTTACCTCCTTAATTTGTATATCAGTGATGTTTACAGTGGGAATATCTGGTGTGAATGGGATAGGTCTCATTTTATGTTCTAGTCATAGTGTTAGGTACCTAGCTACACATGAGCATTAGACATGAAGATCATTAAAGATAGACCCTATCTCATAATCAGTTTTTGGCCTCGTCCCATGTCCCTGGTAGACATTAACTTTAAGGAAGGGGATAATGTCTCAATTACTTGTCCTTAGAATTTGAAATTCTGTATGAAAAGGGAAGGATGCATCTGTAGTAAGGATCTAGTTAGTTCCTGGATTCTTAGCCCTGAAATAATCACACAGAAGCTTTATTATATAAATTATTGCTTTGGCCATTAATTCTAGCTTCTTATTGGCTAACTCTTACATCTTAATTCAACCAATCTTCACTAATCTGTGTATCACCAAGAGGTCATGGCTTACCAGCAAAGTTTTAGTATATCTGTCTCTGGCGGTGGCTCAAAGGCTTCTCCTGACTCTGCCTTCTTTCTCACAGCATCCAGTTCTGTCTTCCTTGTCTACCTAATTTCTGCCCTGCTATAGGTCCAGAGCAGTTTCATTAATGGTAATCACAGCATACAGAGAGGAATCACACATCATGCATCTAAAGTTCCCCCCCAAAGGATGCAAAATAATGTATTCAAGGAATGAATATAGAAGTAACATGGTTTTGCTGAAGCTCGTTATGGGAAAGATACGTCTACTTGGATATTTCGTAGATGTATTTTTATTTTTCTTTAATTCTTTTGAAACTCTCTTCTATAATCAAAAGAATGGTGAAATCTGAGTTGCCCCTTTGGCCTTGGATAAAGACATGACATTCTATACTGCCCAAATTATTTTAAGAGTACAAAGACATACTATTTCTGCTTATGTAAGAAATAACACAAATGGACCAGTCAATCACTTGTACAGCCAAACACCTCCCATGATAGCTGTCTGTTCCAGAAACAAAACACACTTGAAGTCGTGTTAAGAAGAAAGGAGTAACTATCCTTTTCATGATAAACCTATGTACTTACACACCAAGAAGCCCCTCCCCTCCCTCAATGCAGTAGCATACATACCGAAACTGATAAGTCTTAACTTTCTCCTCCAATCTTTGGAGTGTCCATTTGTTTGTTTTTAGTTTCCCCTTTTCAGTTAGTGTCCCAAACACCAAGCTTGACACCTGGATATCCCAACACCCACCACGCAGCTGGCAGACTCCAATTGATGTACTTGTCCTGTTTTCTTGACCTCTTATTCAGAAATTTGTTTGCGTGCTCACTTAAATTTTAATCTCAAGTCCAAAGTTGTGATCTGTACCATTTTAGTACATTTACTAACGCAAATGTTTATGATCATTGGAATTGAGAAACAAGTGAATTTTGCCTTCTAAGTTCTTTTATGGGACACTCATTTCTGGGTTGGCTACCATGTCATCCATGCTTTGGACTGTTGGCTATAAAAATGCTACTGTCTCAGATGGTACGTTGGTGAATGCAAATCCCAGCTTAAAACTGCAGTTTTTAGCAACTCTGGAGTTCCTCCTTCCCTTCTGCCCCTGCTTCATAGCCCATCTTGGAGAACAGGCCCAGTGGAAACGTTTCTGTTTTTCCTTAACCCCAACAACCATGAAATTAATTAAATGATGTCATGCTTCATTTTATCTTATTTGGAAGCAATTCATCCCCTTTTGCTTGCTGTATTAGTCCAAGCAATCAGCGCATTAATTCATTTGTGAGAGTAAGCTCAAGGGTAATTATAGTGAGGAGGTTTAATGCCTAAATGTGTTAATGTCTGCAATCAGAAGTACTTTCTCAGTGTGAACAATTGTTAGACAATTACTGTTAAATATGATTGTCCCTTAGATAACAGACATGTATCAAGAGGGAAATGGCAACAGCTTGTTTTGCAAGTTTTATATTATCAGCAAGTTCTTCAACCGTCCCCCACACACAATATTTTCTAAGATGTTCAGCTAATGTAGATCCATCCTTTCCTTGCTCTTCGCATTGCGGATTAAGTAAAAAAAATTGATTGCATTGCTTTTGGATTAGTTTTTTGTTTGTTTTTTCAATACAGGGTTTCTCGGTGTAGCCCTAACTCTTCAGGTAGTCTTTGTAAACCAGGCTGGTCACAAACATGGAGATCTGCCTACCTCTTTTTCCCCATTGCTAGGATGAAAGGCATGTACTATTACCACCCAGTTTAAATTGTATTTCTTATATAAAAGATTCACAAGTGATAACTTAACACTTGTAGAAGCCTTAACCCTTTGTTTTTCTTTCTTTTTAGCACATTGTTCTGTTTGTCTTCATAAAATTTTCAGCTTAGTTGTTTTCCTTTATTTCCCCATATATGCAATAATCTCTATTATCTGATGAAAATTATAGTAACAAGGGTCCATCTAAATTAATGAATTGCAATGAATTGAATAAACAGTGAAAATGTGAATCTTGGCAAGGCTGTGGTGGCGCACGCCTTTAATCCCAGCACTTGGGGAGGCAGAGACAGGTGGATCTCTGGGAGTTCGAGGCCAGCCTGGTCTACAAGAGCTAGTTCCAGGACAGGCACCAAAACTACAGAGAAACCTTGTCTCAAAAAAAAAAAAAAAAGTGAATCTTGACTCTTGCTGTTTTTTCTGAAAAGGTGACTTTGAATGTGAATTTAAATTTAATCTCTATTGTGTTTAGTTTTTCCTTTTTCAAAGCTCGTGATAAGTTTCAAATGTGAATGGAATCCAATGTAATATAATCACAATGGCCAGGCTACCCATATATATATATATATATATATCAGGATTTTTATTTACTTAAGCTTTTAAATTTTTTAATTTTAATAATTTCTTAATTTTTGAAACTTAGATGTTGCTACATGATTTTCTTCTTTTCCTACATTTATTTTACTAGTTCAGTTAACTAGTAAAATGTCTATCAAGTTTATGACATCCTCATGTGCTGCAGGAGCTTCTTCCGTTCCTTCAGCCAATAGCCTTCAAGATACCAGTCTACCTGGGCGGGGTCTCTTTTGCTTTAAAAAGCAGTGGTAGCCATGAGCTCTCTCTCTCTTGCTTTAAACTCCGCTTCCGGCTACTGGCTACTAGACGCATGTACTTGCCTCAAAATACGTATCTATAAGTTGTCTTTGTTCAAAACTGTTACCTCCTACTCCCCAGGCATAGGCAATCAATCATCTTTTAAGATAGACATTTTATTTAAATGGAGTCCTTACAATAATGTGGTCTTCTCTGAGTAGTTTCTTTCTTTTACCATATATATCTTTTCAGTTTGATTCATGTTGTGGTATATATTAGTGTTTTATTTTGAACACTATCCCATTAGACAGATATACCATTTTTTGGATGTTATTTATAGTATGTTTTTGAGATGGGTCTCACTGTGTAGTTCTGTCTGTCCTGGAACTCATATTGTAAACTTAGCTGGCCTTGAACTAGGAGAGATCCTCTTGCCCTTTCTTCCTAGGATTCTTCCTGATGGCATCAGGATTGCAAGTTCCTAGACTCCATTTTGCTTAAGTCTCTTTTCAGCATTGTTTATAGAGTTGACTTACTTTTCTCCTTGCTATAAAATCAGGCATTTCCCTCAACACCTTAGTTATGTCTGCTGCAGCCTAGACTGAGGGCATCTGCTGTGGTGCACTTGGGTAGTTCTGGGAAAAGGAAACTCGTTTCCTTGTTGATGCACATACCACTTGCCATGTTGGGAGTAGTCAGCCATCATGATCTAAGCTATTATTTTGCTGTCTACTGTCAGTGCTTTTGGCAAGTGGCTTATTCACTCTGTGTCATGCTTTATAGGGTTGTGGGCATTAATAATGTTATATAAAATTTGTCTAAGAATCTCAGAGTGAGTCTCTAAGATAGAACAGTATGTGGTAGGGAAGTCAGGTCACTTGCCTTTGGTCACAAAGCTAATTAGGTTACAAACTAATTACAAATAATGGTCGCCCCTCACCTGTACCTAGAGCTTTCTTCATGCTTTTCTTAATTAGAAATAGATAAGAAGCACACAAAAGTAGGTCCAGGCAACAGTACTGGAAACTATCTTTTACCTAAACAGAAGGTAAAAAAGACACAAAAGGACAAAAATCCGTCTCAAAACTAGATCATCTCTAATTATCTTGATATTTTGTTTATTGGGTGATTCCTGATTTCCCAAGCTTTGTCTGTATATTTTCTACTTCTCAGAGGATGTCTAAATTGCAACTAATCTACTTTTGTGAATAGTAAAAATATGAACTCCTGAACCTTGCCTAGATCTTCTGATTTCTATATGTTATACTTTTAATTGTCTTTAAAACACACCAACCTTCCTTGGCTTGGTAGAATGCTGCCCTAATTCAGAATTATTCACCCAACTCATAAAGTACTGATGTTCAGGATGCTTCTGTTAGGATATCAAGGTATTTTAACTAAACAGAAAATTTTATATAAAAAATATTAATTGATGAGTGTTCTTATTTTTTGTTGAGTTTGGCAAACTTCCAAAATTTGTGTTGTGCAGCACCCACCCCAGTTAGCTGTGTGACAATGTGTTGCACCCTTGCTAATACAATCATTCAGCTCTCATTTAGAACTCCTAATGTAAAAAAAAAAATTTGTGCAGAAGGATAGAATACATATAAAATGAAAGCAAGGATTTAATGGGCTCAGGTTTAAAATTGGAAATCTTAAATAATTCCTGCTCAGATTTCTAGAAAATAATAAAGTTCCTGGAGCTATATAGGAACATACACCCATAACTAACGTGTGCTCTGCGCTACAGTGAGCTTTTACAAAAGTATCAGAAGGTCATTGCTCCTTCATTTACAATTTCACTGACCTTCACTGTATCAATTTGACCATCCCATAGATTCAGTTTACTGTCAACAGGGTGTTCATCACTTCTTTTCGTACATATCTCTTCAAATTGACAGTGGCAGGATTTGTTGAGTTGATGAAGAGCAGAGCAAGCAAGTGAAAGTCTGGCTTAAGTTTCCTTTTTAATAAGAAGTATTATAAATAAATATTTCAGTAGACTCTAATCAGAGGACTTGATGTATAAAAAAATATGTGTAACTGAAATGAAAGTGAAATCAGAAAACATTTAAGATGGTACAGAAAGTTTGGTTTCAAATTTAGGGGAGGAAAACAGGATCTGGAAAGAGTTACTGTGAAATTGAAAGTACTAACAAATATGTTAATGTACTCAGAATTTTAAAATGTAAACAAACTAACAAATGAAGCATGATTATCTGTGAATATTGATTAGGTTTGAATACAATTTATTCAAAAGTGGCTCAGTAAATTAAAGCACTTGCTGTGAAAACATGAAGCAGAAGTTCCAATCCCTTGGATCATACAACAGTTCAGCAGATGTTGGGGAACCCACCTGTAACTACTACAGCTTTTTAAAAGCAGAAGCAGGGTTTGTTTAGGGTAAATGGGCTAACTGGAGTAGCTGCAAGTGGTGAGCCTCAGATTTGATAGAAGACTCTGTCTCAATATATGAAGTATAAAGTGATTGAGGAAGGCATATTACATAAGCCTCTGACCTCTACACAAGTGTACATACAAGTGCATGTACCACCACAATTGTCTATGCTCATATTCATGTGAAGATTCATAATACACCACACACATTCATGCATACACACACCAAAAATTATATGATTTATAACTTTATAATTATTCTTTGACATTGGCTTCTAGATGAAGTCATTTCATACTGAGGAGTTTTTAAGTATCTACTCAAATTATTAAAATAAATAATTGATATACTTGAATATGATTGAGCTCCAATAGTGCTCCAGGAACATTTGATGCTAGGATTATGTTATTTTTTAAAGATTCAATTTATTTTAAATCAAATACATATGTATGTGGATTTATGCATGTAAGTTTAGGTACCTACCCAAGGAGACCAGAGACATAAGATCTCCTAGAGTTGGGTTTACAGATAGCTGTGAGCTGACATCGATGTTGGGGACCCAACTTGGGCTATATGAAAGAGTGTTATGTGATATTAACTACTGAGTCATTGCTCAGGCATGGACACTTATTGTTTGGTTCATACCTATTGGGTAAGGTAAATCATATAAATAAATAATAAACACAAAAGTGATAAGAGCTAAGAAGATAAGTCATGTGTTGTAACACAGTAAGCGATGTAAATAATGAAAGAAGAAATCACACTGTGGGTAGAGTCATTATCTCCTAAAATGATGTTAGAGATTACATTTCAATGAGGTAAAGTTATTGACAAACCCAACGGCTTTGAAAAATACTAATTCAGCAAATAGTAATTCTTCAGTGTTTGTCAGTATCTGCAATTTACTGTTTCCATTACACCATAGTGCCAAAGTTCCAGGCTTAAGTTATTTTAGTAACTGGGGCTTATAAGTGAATAGAGTTCTGCCAATAGAATTATAATCTCTAATTCTTGGCCAGAATAAGCAAATATCTTGATGTCAAGAGTATGGCTCTGCTACCACCAATTCAGTCTTCCATTCATTTAGACCTTAGACACTGCACCCATTCTAATGTCCACAGTCAGAATTCTTCAGTCTTCCACAGCTACCCTAAGTCTTCTCTACATTGAGCCACTCTGAGATCATTTTCTTCATCCCCCTTCACTTCCAAAGTGGGTTAGTCTGCATAAGAGACTATTGAGAAATCTAGGTAGTTATTCTTGTATATTACTATCAAACTCCAATAAAATGCCTCTGTATACAACATAACTTTCCTTATTGCTCTTTATAAATGAAAATACATTTCTAGTCCATTATGGTGCACACACCTTGATTCCCAGCAATGAGGAGGCAGAGGCAGGTGGATTTCTGTGATTTCAAGGCTAAATGGACTCACACAGTGATTCCAAGGTCAGCCAGCACTATACTGTGAGGCTCTGTAACAAAACAAAGCAATAATCAAAAATACATTTGTTCTCCAGTGTCAACTTACTCCTTCATGCTGATTGGCTGGTTTGGTTTTAGTCAGGAGGTTCACTTGTACTTGCCACTTTCTCTTTTTTATTGGCTTTTTCTATTTACATTTAAACAAGCCTCATACTTTATATGTTATAAATTTTCCCTTTTGCTTTGTATTTTTCTGCCTAGTCCCCTTTTCTTCATTATTTTAAGTTAATTTAGTAAAATAAATTGGTTTATATAATCGCACCAGACTCCTGAGATGCATTAATATGAAAATACACAATAAATTAACTAAATCACTAAAATAAGAAGGCTTTCTAAAGTAGTAACACTCTAAAGTGATGAAGTCATAGGTACATGTTTTCAGAAAGATGGTTAATATGTGCAAATCACATTGTCTAGAAAATTCCCCTTACTTTTGAGAAGTCTCCCAACCTAAATCACAAATGCTATTTCGAAAAGGCAAATGTGAAAAACACACATTAATTTCTAAGTTATACACTTATATTATAATGTACTATAGCCATCTTTAAATTATTCTTCCCTTATAATTGTCAAAAGTATATGTGTTTTGAACAATATTTCAAAAGAAACTTTTACCATTTAGGTTTGTTCTTTTGTTTTCTTTTTTTTCCTGAACAATTATGTTGTGTTGATAAGATTAAAAGTTTCCCTTATTTTGTTTCTACTCATACTCCATTTGATTTATTACAGTTTTTCTTTTTCTCATCCCTCATTGCTCACATTTGTGAAAAAAATAATAAAACATCTCCAACAGGTTTCAAGCTAATTTTTTTGAAGAAATGTCCTGATTTTTTAAAAATAAAATATGCAGTGGCCTACATAGATAGAGAAAAGACATCATCAAGAAGAGAATTTGGAGGTTACAAGGGAATTCTTGTCTCCATGGTGACAACTACACTTTCATTACTTCTTTAAAGAAGTTTATTTTCATTTACAAAGTTGAAAATATTTCTAGCATGATATGTGAAATTACTAAAAACTACCCCATTTTAGTCCCCTGCAAGCAATCAAACCAATGCTAAGCTATCTTTTTAAGTTTCTAGTGTTTTCTTTCTATTTTTGAAGACCAAATAGCTTTAAATTATATCTTAATTTTTTGGAAGATTGCCTCCTTCCCAGTCATATTTGATGCATTGAAAATGTGGACACCTCGATTCAGTCTTCTTTCTAGGTCATGATGTTTTCAATTAAAAAGACAATTTCTCCATAGTTAAGAGGCAAAAGTGGTGGAACTTCTATTTTTTTCCAAATTAAAGTGTGCAAATACTTCAACCAAAATGATTGTCACATGCGTTGTTTAGCCTCTATTCACTGTAGTGACCCTTAATGAATATTTTAACCACACAATACTTGCCGAATAAGTTGAGTCTATTTATAATTTCATAAAAACACCTCAAAATTTCAATGGTATAAAACCATGTGACCTTAATTTCAGCTGATACAAAACTTATATAATTAAATACTTCAAAGTATTGTGTGAAAATATTCCAAAGTCGAGTTCTATAGATCTAATGCAATTCATTCTGTATCACTGAGCTCTTGTGACTCCCTTCTTCATTTCAATGAATTCACTTTAGTGCTCTCCTCTTTGCAAGGGTTAAAGCAGACAGCTGTGGTGAGCACTGACCAGCAGGGGACTGGCAATGAGTAGATTCACCACCAGCAGGGACTATTACAGACTGGCGAACTAGTGGCTTAACAAGGAAAACATCCTTGGCTAGGAACACTTCACTTGATGAATGATACACTGTTTTGTGCAGAAAAATAAGGGTATAAAATGAGTATTCCTAACTATTTTTTCCACATTTAATACCACAATAACAAGGAAATTCATGTAGGCCTGAGTTATTGGCTAAGCATTTTTGTATTAAATTTCTGAGTGATTATTTGAGATGGTTATACATATATAATGCATATATGCACATGCACATATATTATGAATAATAGATAGTTTTTGCTTGTTGCTATGGACTAAATTTTGTATTCCCTTAAATTTCACATCTTGAAAGCTAACCCAGAGTATGATGGTATTTGGAGGTGGAATCTTTGGTGGGTAATTGAAGAGGATGATGAAGCTCTTGTGAATAGGCCTGTGTATGGCACAAAACTATAATCCCAACACCAGGATGCTGAGCTGAGGCTGGAGGATCACAAATTCAAGACTATATTGGACCACATATTGGAACCTTGTCATGACAAAGAGAGGGAAGAGAGAGAGAGAGAGAGAGAGAGAGAGAGAGAGAGAGAGAATGACAAGTCTTTGAAAACCAAGAAACCCATTGTCAGTCCATGCTATATTTACCAATGCATTGATTTTGGAATATCTATCCTCTATAAGTAGTAGAAAGACATTTCTTCTCACAGAACTGACTTTGATGGAGGAGGGTCATCTGTCTGTGTGTTAATGTCATTGGTTAAAATAGGCAGAGTAGGCAGAACAGAATGCTGGGAAGAAGGGAAGTGAGGCAGACGCTATAGCTCTCCTCTCCAAGATGGACGCAGGTTAAGATCCTTCCCGGTAAGCCACCACCTCATGGTTCTACACAGATTATCAGAAATGGGTTAATCAACATGTGAGAATTAGCCAATCAGAGGCTAGAAATAATGGGCCAGGCAATGTTTAAAAGAATACAATTTGTGTGTTGTTATTTTGGGGCATAAGCTAGCCAGGTGGCCGGGAGCAGGGTGGTGGGAAGTGGCCCTGCAGCTCCTTCTACATGACTTAACAAATATAAAAAAATAAAAATCTTCCTGATCTTCTTGTATTTATGCGCCAGATGGATGAGGTGTCCTTAAACCAAATTCCGACAAGTTAGTGTTGGTGACTAATTCTTTTTACTCTGAAAAGCTGAATTTATGACTCTGCTTTGAAGCCACTTCCCATGGCTCACAGAGGCAATCCCCATTACAACATTATTTATGAACTTTTCATTTTCTCCCACGAGCTCTTCACATTTTCTCCATCCATTTAATTTCCCCCAGACAGCTTACTTCAGTAAATTGAAGGAATTGTATAAAAAACATTCTCTAGTCAGAATAACTCACTTTGGTGTTCTCTGAAATTTTCTGGGAAGCTAGGCAAATAAGAAAACAATATTGAGTTTTCTTTAAGAAAGATATTGAGGATACAGGCTGGCTTCCGCACGAGCTAGCCAGTGTATTCATGTGTTCATGGTGGGCTGTCAAATACACTTACCAGAGGGAAGTCAGAATCGCAGATTCTGGACAAATTGACCTTTAAAATGTTCTATTTCATATGAGGCATAATGACTCACTCATACAATTTAAGCACTTGGGAGATAGAGGCAGGATAATTGGGAATTAAACACCAACCTATGTTACATGAACACAATAAAATAACTATTAAAAACCAAATCTTCTTCTTTATTCATTAAATTCTAACCACGATCAGAATGATAACCCAGTCAAACAAGTCAATGTCTTTTGCAAGATATTCAAAGTATTCTGAATTGTGAAAACAACTGGGGAATAGTTATGCTTTCAAAGGTGTATCTTTTTTCCTGTCTGTATTCTCTGCCCTCAAACTTGTCTCTTCTATCTTTGAGCTTCTGTTCATTATTTTAGTACATCATTTGCTTATCTTACTCTCTTCTTGCTTCAGGGTAGTCTCTATATAACTTTATGTAATGAAAGATACCTATGAGTGGATCCAACTCTGCTTCTGAAAACAGGTCAGCCCAGACTTGGTGTGAATGCATCTTTCCCCCACTGTCCCGAGAGTCACATAGATCTCATTCTTGAACTCTGCACCCTCCCAATTCTTTAACTTCTCATCAGGTCATTCTATGTCTGACATCTATAATAGATTCTCCTTACATTTATCTTTCTTGCTCAGACTTGTTCTAGGAGTCCTGAGCTAGCTTGTAAACTGCTTGAGGTATGGTTCCACCAAAGCATCATGTATACAATTGAACTCAATGCTTTCTCTTCCGTTCAACAAAGCGTTTGGTTTTTCTTTATTTCAGTAAAGAGGGCACCACCAATATTCATTTATAATAGTAATCAATTCAGAAGTCTTCCTTGATTGCTCATGAATTACA